>NW_006408553.1:16901006-16909571 GCF_000296735.1 Chrysochloris asiatica | reverse complement strand
ATCGGGCTGCGAGCCGCAAGATCAGCAGTTTGAAACTACCAGCTGTTCCGTGGGAGAAAGATGAGACTTCCTGCTCCCGTAAAGATTTACAGCCTCGGAAACCCTGTACAAGGTCACTATGAGTCAGAACTGACTCCACGGCACATAACAATAACAACAATTTCAAGGTCAGCTATTTGAGTCAACCAGGTGCTTTGTGGGAGAAAGATGAAGCTTTCTTTTACTTTAAAGATTTATAGCCTTGGAAACCCTATGTAGGGTCACTATGAGTTGGAATGGATTTGATTGCATACTACCATCATACCTTTATTAAAGCCAATACCCTCCAAATGTTTTTGTTCAATTTTGTTTTGTTTTTCAAACCTGTCATGTTCTTCTAGAAACTGGAATCCTAACTGAAGTAAGCAATTGGAAGCCACCAAAAAAAGAGAAACTGGGAGAATTTTAAATTTTGAGTCACATAATAAGGACACAGGATTAACTGAGAATGGTCAAATCCATACTGTGGAGTAAAATATTACCTATATACAAAATAAACTGGAGGCTTGAGTTGTATAAAAAATTAATATGCTTGGCTGGTAACTGAAAGACAGAGGCAAATTACTTCTGAATATTCAGCCAATGAAAACATTAGGAATAGCAGTAGAACACTGTCAGAAGCACTAGAATATTAAATACTGAAACATCATGAATAGCACAAGAATTTTCTCAGATACAATGCCTGAAGATGAGCCTCTCAGATTAGAAGTCACATAAAATACATCTAGGGAAGTTAAAGTAGACTGTAATGACATGCATAGAAAAAGCTTTCAGAATCTTATTATGCTGAAGGTTGTTGTTGTTGTTAGGTGCCATCGAGTCAGTACCGACTCATAGCGACTTTATACACAGCAGAACCAAACACTGCCTGATCCTGGGTCAGCCTCACTATCATTGCCACACTTGAGTCCATCGATGCTACCATTTTGTCAATCCATCTCACTGGGGGTCTTCCCCTTTTTCTCTGACCCTCCATCCTACCAAGCATGATATCCTTCTCCAGCGACTGATCCCTCCTGAAAATATGCCTGAAGTATGAGAGACAAAGTTTGGCTATCTTGGCCTCCAAGGAGCACTCTGGCTGCACTTCTTCCAACACAGATCTGTTTGTTATTTTGGCATCCCATGGCATTTTCAATATTCTCCTCCAACATCATAACTCAAAATCATCAATTCTTCTACGGTCTTCCTTATTCACTGTCCAGCTTTCACATCCATATGAAGTTATTGAAAATACCATAGCTTGAGTCAGGCACACCTTAGTCCTGAAGCTGACATCTTTGTTCTTCAACACTTTAAAAAGGTCTTGTGCAGCAGATTAGCCTAATGCACTACTTCATTTGATATATTGACTGCTGCTTCCATGAGTGTTGCTAGTTGATCCAAGAAGAATGAAGTCCTTGACAATTTCAACCTTTTCTCCATTGATAAGAATGTTGTTTATTGGTCCAGTGGTGAGGATTTATGTTTTCTTTATATTGAGATGCAATCCATACCAAAGGCTGTGCTCTTTGATCTTTATCAGTAAATACTTTAAGTCTTCTTCACTTTCAGGTAGTAAGGTTGTGTCATCTGCATATTACAGGTTGTTAATGAGTCTTCCTCCAACACTGATGGCATGTTTTTCTTCATATAACCCAGCTTCTTGGATTATTTGCTCAACATACAGTTCGAATAAGTATAGTGAAAGAATACAACTTTGTCTCACAGCTTTCTTAATTTTAAACCATTCTGCATTCATGTGTTCTGTTTGAACAATTGCCTCTTGGTCTAGATACAGATTTCTCACGAGGACAATTAAGTTTTAAGGAATAATCATATTTCACAATCTTGGCAATTGCTTGTCATGATCCACACAATCGAAAGCCTTTGAGTAGTCAAAAAAGTACAGGTAAACATCTTTCTGGTATTCTCTGCTTTAAGTCAAGAGCCATTGGACATCAGCAATGATATCACTCATTCCACATCCTCTTCTGAATCTGGCTTGAACCTCTGGAAGTTCTTTGTCAATGTATACTTGCAGGCATTTCTGTATTACTTTTAGTAAAACTTTACTCACATGGAATATCATAGATATTGTTCAATGATTCCCACATTCCATTGGGTCACCTCTCTTTGAACTGGGCACAAATCCGGATCTCTTCCAAATAATTGACCAGATAGTTGTCTTTCAAATTTCTTAGCAGAGATGAGTGAGTGCCTCCTGTGCCACCTCACTTTTTTGAAAGATTTCAATTTTTATTCCATCAATTTCTAGTGCTTTGTTCTTTGCCGATTCCTTCAATGCACTTTGGACTTCTTCCTTCAGTACTATTGGTTCTTGATCATATACTACCACTTGAAACTGCTGAACATCAACCATTTCCTTTTGGTACAGTGACTCTGTGAATTCCTTCCATATCTTTTGATGATTTCTTCATCATTCAATAATTTGCCCAGAGAATCCTTCAATAACGAACATTTTGGCTTGAAATTTTTCTTCAGTTCCCCCATCTTGAGAAATGCTGAGTGTGTTCTTCCTCTTTGGTTTTCTGACTCCAGATCTTTGCACACTTTGTTGTAATATTTGGCTTTAGCTTCTTGAGCTGATCTTTGAAATTTTCTGTTCAGCTCTTGTACCTCCTCATTTCTTCCATTTGTGTTATAATCTACACTGGAGAACAAGTTTCAGTGTCTCTTCTGACATCCATTTTGACCTTTTCCTTCTTTCTTGTCTTCTTAATGACTTTTTGCTTTCTACCTGTATGATGTTCTTGATGTCATCCCATAACTCTTCTGGTCTTCAGTCTTTAGTGTTTAATGTATCAAATCTGTTCTTCAGATAATCTCTAAATTCAGGTGGGATATATTCAAGGTCATATTTTGGCTCTCATGGGCTTGTTTTAATTTTCTTCAGCTTAAGTTTGAATTTGCATATAAGCAATTTTTATATCAACATGTGCTGAAGGGAGACAATGCAAAATGAGTAGAAACAGCTGTAAACATCCATTAATGTTCAGAATATGGAACAAATTAAGTATGACTATAGGAAAATTAGAGTATCAAAAATGAAATATAATGCATAAAGATTAAAATCCTAGGCATTAATTAGCTGGAATGGACTGATTCAGCCATTTTGAATCTAACAGTCATATGATATGTTGTGCCAGGTATGGCAAATTGAAGAGGAATAGTGTTGCATTCATCATCAAACAGAACGTTTCAAGATCTATCTTTAAGTATAATATTATCAATAGGATACTATCCATACACCTACAAGGATATTAATAAAACAATTTTTCAAACTTATGCACCAACCACTGAAGCTAGTAATGATGGAATTGAAGAATTCTACCAACTTCTTCAGTCTCAAATTCATCAAGAATACAATCAAAAGCATTAGTAATTACTGGTGATTGCAATGCAAATGTTAGAAACAGAAGAAAGATCAGTAGTTGGAAAATATGTCCTGTCTGGTAGAAGCAATGCTACAGATTGCATGATGGACTTCTGCAAGACCAATTATTTATTCATTGCAAATATCCTTTTTAAACAACATAAAGGACAACTATACACATGGATGTCACCAGATGGAATACACAGAAGTCAAATTGACTACAGCTATGGGAAGATACAATGGAAAAGTTCCATATAATCAGCCAAAACAAGGCCAAGGGTAAACTGGGACAGACGATCAATTGTTCATATGCTAGCTCAGGCTGAAGCTGAAGAAAATTAAAATAAGCCCATAACAGCCAAAATATAATCTTGAACATATGTACTTGAATCAAATGTCAAGAACAGATTTGATGCACTAGACAATAATGACCGGAGGTCAGAACAGTTGAACAGTTGTAGGATAGGTCAAGAATATCATACAGGAAGACAGCACAAGGTAATTAAGAAAACAAAAAGGACAAGACCAAAAGGGATGTCAGAAGAGACTCTGAGATTTGCTCTTGAGTACAAAGCTTTAAAGGAATGAAAGAAGACATGAATAGGTAAAAAGCTGAACAGGAAATTCAGGAGTCAGCTCCAGAAGACAAAGTTAAGTATTATAATGAAATGTGCAAAACCTGGACTTAGAAAATGAAAAGAGAAGAACTCTTTCAGCATTTCTGAAGCTGAAAGAACTGAACAAAATATTCATGCCTTGACCTTGTGATACTGAAGGATTCTATGGGCAAAATATTGAATGATGCAGAAAGCATCAAAAGAAGATGTAAGGAAAACATAGAGTCACTCTGCCAAAAAGAAATGGTTGATGTTCGAACATTTCAAGAGGTAGCATATAACTAATAGCAAATGACACTGAAAAAAAGTTTTTCAAGTGCATTGAAGGTACTGGCAAAGAACAAAGTTCTTAAGATCTGATGGAATACAAACTGAAATCTTCCAATAAACTGATGCAGCACTAACGGCACTCACTCATTTATGTCAAGAAATTTGGAAGACAGATACCTAGTCAAGTGATTGGAAGAAATCCATATTTGCACACATTCCAAAGAGAGGATACCCAACAGAATGCAAAAATCATCAGCCAATTTCATTTATATCACATTCAAGTAAAATTTTGCTAAAATAAATAAAAAATGGCTGCAAGAATACTTTAACAGGGAACTGACAGAGGTTCAAGTCAGATTCAGATGAGGACATGGAACCAGGAATATGATTGTTGACATCAGATGGATCTTGACTAAAAGCAGAGAATACCAGAAAGATGTTTACCTTTGCTTTACTGACTATACAGAGACTTTTGACTGTGTGAATCATGACAAGCTATGGATAGCATTATGAATAATGGGTATTCCAAAATACTTTATTGTTATCTTGAGCAAACTGTACCCAAATCCAAAAGAACAATAAGACACTGAATGGTTTAAAATCAGGAAAGGTGTGTGCCAGAGTGCTATCCTTTCACCATATTTATTCAATCTGTTTGCTGAGCAAATAATCTGAGAAGATGGAGTATATGAAGAAGAATGTGGCAATAGGATTGGAGGAAGACTCATTGACAACCTGTGATTTGCAGATGACACAACCTTGTTTGCTGAAAGCAAAGAGGACATAAAATACTTACTGATGAAGATCAATATACAATCTTCAATATGGATTGCATCTCAATATAAAGAAAATAAAAATCCTCACTACTGGACTAATAAATATCATCATGATAAATAAAGAAAATATTGAAGTTGCCAAAGACCTCATTTTGCTTGGATCCACTATCAACACTCATGAAAGCAGCAGACAAGAAATCAAACAAAATATTGCATTATGCAAATCTGTTGCACATGACCTCTTTAATGTGTTCAAGGGCAAGAATGTCAGTCTGAAGATTAAGATGTACCTGACCCAAGTTATGATATTTTCAATAGCCTCATATGCATGTGAAAGTTGAACAATAAATATGGAAGACTGTAGAAGAATTGGTGCATTTGTGTTACTGTGTTGGAGAAGAATATTACAAGTATCATGCACTTCTAGAAGAATGAACAAATCTGTGTTGGAAGAAGTATAGTCAGAATGCTCCTCAGAAGCCAGAATGGCATGACTTCATCTTTCATATTTCAGACATATTATCAGGAGGGGGCAGTTCATGGAGAAGGACATCATGCTTGTTAAAGTGGAGGATCAGTGAAAAAGAAAGACCCCCAGTGAGATGAATTGACAGTGGCAGAAGCAATGGGCTGAGGTATAAAACTAATTGTGAGGATGGCATTTCAGTCTGTTGTGCATAGGGTCGCTATGAGTTGGAACCAACTCCATGCCACCTAGCAACAACATCAAAATCTTTTAAGAATCCTGGTTACACTGTGGGATCGGTGTTGGACTGCCAGCCTCAAGGTTAGTGCTTCAAACCCACCAGCAGTTCTTTGAGGAGAAATTGATGATGTCTGTTTCTGTAGATTTATTATTTCAAAAATCCTATAGAGTTGTTATAAATTGGAATTGGCTTCATGGCAGAGGGAGTAGCTTTGGTTTGAATCTTTGTGGGAGCTGACTGTCAGGAGCCAATGGGTGAGTTTGAAGCACCAGTAATTTGGTTAACAACCAAGTGCTCACCCACATGCCAATAACAGCTGTTATACAGGTTTAGGCAGACTGCTAACCGCATAATTAGTAGTTCAAACTCACCAGCTTGTCTCCAAAACTTATATAGTATCACTTTTGGAATTGACTCAACAGCACACAAGAACAACATCAAAAGGCAATGTAGAAAGGTGAAATTTGATCTTTTTTTTTTTTTTTAGGTATACTGTCTTCTATCCTGGGAATGGTATCTGTCTGCTTGTTTTGTTGTCGTTAAGTTCTGTCAAGTTGGTTCCAACTCACAGTGACTTTGTATAGGGTTTCTGAGGAGTGGCTGGTGAGTTTGAACTGCCGACCTTGTGGTTCAATCCGACATTAAAGTTGAGTGCTTATAAGACAATGTCATACCAGTACTCCATAGAATTCTCAGGCCTTTGACTATCTTTCAGCCTACCCCTATCCTGCTCTGAGATAGAAAACTTTTACTCCAATATTGGTGAAGAGGTTGGGAGAGGCATGAAGGAGTGGGAGATTGGGAGTGTCTGTGGGATTTTTTTTTTTTTTTTTTTTTTTTTTAAAGACTCCCTTAGTATGCATGCAATTCTGGTGTGGTGCTCCAGCATAATGGATAATGTATGGGACTTCAAAGTGGGTTTGAACAGCAACAAGTATGCATAGTAACGCTATACCAGTTGCTATCAACTCAGAATCAACTCATAGTGACCCCAGCTGTGTCTGTGTAGAACTGTGCTCCACAGGGTTTTGAATGGTTGATTTTTCAGTAGTAGATTCATAAGCCTTTCATCTGAGGCATCACTGTGTAGACTCAAACCTCCAATTTTTTGGCTAGCAGTGGAGCACTCTAACTGTTTGCAACATCCAAGGACTGGAAACGCTATAACATTCTTAAGTATAATACCAGCACTCTTTGTTCCTTCCTCTTCCCCAACAGACAGTAAAAAATAGAATCAATCTGTAACCACTTCAGGATTTGTGATTTGTTTATTAAACAATTTCACACTCATTTCTGTATGAGAAAGCTAGCACAGACAAACAGATTCCAGGAGTGGAAAAGCTCTGTATCCAAATGTGAATACACAGCCTCAAGATTGCTGTTGTCTTCCTGAAATCCAGCCACTAGCACTTCCACTTTTTTATCATTAAGGGAATTTTTTGTTGAAGTTTCATTTTGGTCTAGGTATCATGTCAGTTAAGGAGCCCTGTTAACATTGTAGATTACAAATCAGGCTATAAGCCTCAAAGTGAGCAGTTTGAATCTACCAGCAGCTCCATGGGAGAAAGATAAGACTTTCAGCTCCCATAAAGATGCACAGCCTCAGAAGCTCTATGCAGAGTTGGAATCAACTACACAGCACAAAACCACCACCACCATCATGTCAATTTCTGGGAATAAAAGGTGACAAATATGCTCTCCCTACCTCATGGAGTCTCACTAAGAGTCTCCTTGCACCATTTGATAGTAGTTCAATTTCCAGCTATGTGACTTCTTGCATGATTACATTGTTGTTGTTGTTAAGTGCCATTGAGTTTGTTCTGACCCATATGACCCTGTATAAGGTTTCTGAGGAGCTGCTTGAACCACCAACCAACCTTGCAGTTCAAATGGCTTTGCAGTCTGGCGCATTAACCCACAGCGCCACATCAAGTGTAGCATTGTTGTCAGTGACATCTATCACTTAGCCCTGGTGCAGATTCCTGAAACTCAGTGTTTCCAAGTATTAAAAGTAGCTCATTAGAGTCCTATTATGGTACTGTGGTTTAATGTGTTGGACTGCAAAATTGGCTTGAAGCACAAGGTTGTCCGTTCAAAGTCACTAACTGCTCCTCGGAAATGCTATACAGGGAGGGTCATTCTGAGTTAGAACCTATTCAATGGCACTTAACAACAAATTGTTGTTAGTGTCCATCTAGTCAGTTCCAACTAATGACAACCCCATGCAAAGGAGAATGGAACATTGCCCAGCCCTAGCCATTTTCATAATAATTTGCATTGTTGGGGCCACTGGTTTTTGTGTGGTTTACAACCAAAGGGTTTCCACCTTTCATCACTATATCAGAAATGTTCTGCTGTTACCATACGATTTTCATTGACTAGCTTTTAGATTGCCAGGCCTTTTTTACTTGTTTGTCTTAGTTTGGAAATACCACTGCAATTTGCCTGCCTTGAGCACCCCTTCTGGTACGTGCAGTATCACTGGCATAGCTAACAACATCACAGCAACACTCCAGCACCATAACACAACAATGTGACAGGCAGTAGTGGATTCAAGGAACTACCAATTTTAAATTCCAGAAGCCAAGTCCCAGAAAAAACATTTGCTAAATCATTTGTCAAAGAGAAATTTGATTTCCTCATTTACATTTAAAGTTCCTACTTTAAAAAAAGGAAGGAAGTAAGGGAGGAAGGGAGGGAGGGAGGAAAGGAGGAAGGGAGGAAGGAAGGGAGGGAGGAAGGAAGGAAAGAAGGAAGGAAGGAAGGAAGGAAGGAAGGAA
>NW_006408553.1:16879820-16900906 GCF_000296735.1 Chrysochloris asiatica | reverse complement strand
GAAGGAAGGAAGGAAGGAAGGAAGGAAGGAAGGAAGGAAGGAAGGAAGGAAGGAAGGAAGGAAGGAAGGAAGGAATATACATAGAAAATCTGGTAGTAATCTTTTTCTTGAAAGCAGTGAAAGAAAATAAACCAGGCACATGTGTGGGAAGCATGACATAAACCATAATGCAGCATTTCGTGTTGGTAGGTACTTTCTACTTTTATGTGTTGGGTTGAATTGGGATAAATTGAAACAAGAGTAGGATTTATATGCACTATGAAGTACTCTCAGGAGCTCTGGTAGCGTACTGGTTACAAATCGGGCTGCGAACTCAAGGTCAGCAGTTTGAAACTACCAGCTGTTTCGCGGGAGAAAGATGAGGCTTTCTGCTCCATTAAAGATTTACAGCCTCGGAAACCCTGTACAGGGTTGCTATGAATCGGAACCGACTCCACGGCACATAAACACCACCACCATGAAATACGCTTGTCTAGTAACTGGTAGTAGTGGTGGTGAACGTGTGCCGTGGAGTCGGTTTCTGACTCACTGAAAACCTGCATAGGGTTCCCAAGGCTATAAATCTTTATTGGAGCAAAAAGCCTCATCTTTCTTCTACAGAACTGCTGGTAGTTTCAAACTGTTGAACTTGATGTTAGCAGCCTGACTCATAACCACTATTCTACCAGAGTTCCTTTGTCTAGTAAATGGTGGTGGTGGTTATGTGCCGTGGAGTTGGTTACGACTCATAGCGACCCTGCACTGGGTGTCTGAGGCTATAAATTTTCACGGGAGCAGAAAGCCTCATCTGTCTCCCGCTGAACGGCTGGTAGTTTCGAACTGCTGATTGTGAGATTAGCAGCCCGATTCGTAACCACTATGCTACCTGAGTTGATTAATGGGAAAGTATTCTTTCTTTCTGGATGTTGTTGCTATTAGGTATCATCAAGTCCATTCCATCTCATACTAACCCTGTGCACTATAGAATGAATACTACCTGGTCCTGCACCAACTTCACATTCTTACAAATGAGCCCACAGTTGCTGCCACTGTTTCAATGCATCTGACTGGGGGTTTTCCTCTTTTTCTCTAACCCTCCATTTTACCAAGCATGGTGTCCTCCTGCTAACATACTCAAAATATAAGAGATGAAGTCTCACCAACCTGGCTTCTAGGGAGTATTCTGTCTATACTTCTTCTAACACAGATTTGTTTGCTCTTCTGGCAGTCCATGGGATGCTTAATAGTCTCCAACACTGTAATTCAAATGTATTGAGGCTTCTATAGTATTTCTTAATCATTGTCTAACTTTTATATGCATATAGGCAATTGAAAATATCAAGACTTGGGGCAGGTTCACCTTAATCCTCAAACTGATTTCTTTGCTCTTGATTATTTTAAAGAGATTTTTTCCCCAGCAGATCTGCCAATGCAATAGGTTGTTTTATTTATTGGCTGCTGTTTCCATGAGTCTTGGTTGTGGATATCAGCAAAATGAAGTTTTTGACAACTTCAATCTTTTGTTCATTTATCATAATGTTATTTATTGATCCAGTTGTAGGGAGTTTTGTTTTCTTTACATTAAAATTCAATCCATATTGAAGGCTGTAGTCTTTGATCTTCATCAGTAAGTATTTCAAGTGCTCTTAAATTCTAGCAAGCAAAGTTGTATCATCTGCATATTATAGGTTGTTAATGAGTCTTCCTCCACCTTCTTCTTAATACATTCAAACTTCTTAGATTATTTGCTCAGTCTGTAGATTTTATATGTATAGTGAAAGGATATAACTTTAAACCATTCAGTATCCCCTTATTCTATTCTAAAGACTGTCTCTTGGCCTATATACAGGTTCACAGTGAGCACAATTAAGTGGTCTGTAATACCCATACTTTGCAAGGTTATCCTTCGCTTGTCATGTCTGAAGCCTTTGCATAGTCTATAAAGAAGAAGTAAACATCTTTCTAGTATTCTTTTACCCGGTAATATGTCAGTAATAATATCCCTAGTTCTACATCATCGTCTTGCCCATATCTAATTGTTTAGCTATATCATCTTCAACATTAAAAACCTCTTGTTAGCTTATGTAGTTGTAAAACTAATTCACAAGTAGTAAAAATCATTACTATACATCCTCACCAATATTTCAGTATATATCTTTAAGAAAATCTGTTGGTTAGGGCAGGGATGAATCTAATATGGATCCTGGCACTAGTGCCAAGGAATAAAAAATAGGAATTCAGCTATTCATGTCTTTGTTATAACACCCAAATCAAAGACCATGTTTGCTTCAAGCCTCAGGTAAATATGATGAGTGAAATAAAAAAAATTGGCACTGGTGTCTATTTGATTCTCATTCACCAAAGATACTTATAATGCCTCCATATCTAAACAATGAAACATTCAGAAGACAGGGCAAAATCTAACACTAAAGCTTATTATTTTACTTTTAGTTTTTGTGGGATTTTTACTTAACATAGCAATGATAGTGTTTACCAAAGACCTTTCTTTTGGATTGAATGACAAGACTGAACTGAGAAGAGGAGCTGGTGATTAATACCTAAGAACAACTATGTGCCATAATAAGCATAGCCTTTATTGTTGTTGGATACCTTCAGGTGCATTCTGGCTCATAATGACCCTATATTACAGAGTAATATAGTTTCCTAGATAGTTGTTGTTGTTAGGTGCTATCGAGACGGTACCGACTCACAGCAACTTTATGCACAGCAGAATGAAACATTGTCCGATTATGAGCCAAACTCACTATTGTTGCCATGCTTGAGCCCATTGATGCTGCCACTTGGCCAATCCATCTCGCTGGGGGTCTTCCTCTTGTTCTTTGATCTTCCACCCTACCAAACATGATATTCTTCTCCAGCGACTGGGCTCTCCTGACAATAGGCCTGAAGTTTGAGAGACGAAGTTTGGCTATCCTGGCCTCCAAGGAGCCTCTGGCTGTACTTCTTCCAACACAGATCTGTTGGTTCTTTTGGCAGCCAATGGCACTTTCAATATTCTCCTCCAACACCATAACTCAAAAGCATGAATTCTTCTATGGTCTTCCTGATTCACTTTTGCATGCATATGAGGTTATTGAAAATACCATGGCTTGGGTCAGGTGCACCTTAGTCCTCAAGCTGACATCTCTACTCTTCAACACTTTAAAAAGGTCTTGTGCAACTGATTTGCCTAATGCAAATCAAGAAATCGTTTGATTTTCTGACTGCTCCTTCCATGGGTGTTCATAGTTGATCCAAGAAGAATGAAGTCCTTGACAACTTCAATCTTTTCTCCGTTGATAAGAATGTTGTTTATTGGTCCAGTAGTGAGGATTTTTGTTTTCTTTACATTGAGATGCAATCCATACCAAAGGCTGTGCTCTTTGATTTTCATCAGTAAATATTTTAAATCTTTTTCACTTTCAGCAAGCAAGATTTCATCATCTGCATATCACTGGTTGTTAATGAGTCTTCCTCCAATCCTGATGCCATGTTTTACTTAATATAAGCCAGATTCTCAGATTATTTGTTGAGCATACAGGTTGAGTAATTATGGTAAAAGAATACAACCTTGTTGCACACCTTTCTTAATTTTAAACCATTCAGTGCTCCCATGTTTTGCTCGAATGTTGGTCCATGTACAGATTCTTCATGAGCACAATTAAGTGTTCAGGAATACTCATATTTTACAATGTTGTCCATAGCTTATCATGATCCACACAATTGAAAGTCTTTGCATATTCAATAAAGCACAGGTACACATCTTTCTGATATTCTCTGCTTTCAGCCAAGATCCATTGGACATCAGCAATGATATCCCTCATTCAACAGCCTCTTCTGAATCCATCTGTCAGTTTGTCATACTGTGGTGGCTTGTGAGATGCTGTGATTCTGGAAGCTATGCCTCCAGTATTTTAAATACCAGCAGGGTCAACCATGGTGGAGAGGTTTCAGATGAGTTTCCAGAAAAAGAAAGACTAAGAAGAAGGAGTGACAAACTACTTATGAATATTTAGTCACTGAAAACCTTATGAATAGCAGAGAAATGCCATCAGATATAGTGCCAGAAAATTAGCCCCTCAGGTTCGAAGGCACTCAAAATGTGACTGAGGAAGAGCTGCCTCCTCCAAATAGAGTTGACCATGATGACGTGAATGGAGCAAAGCCCATGGGAGTAAAGCCCTCAGGACCTTCATTTGCTGATGGGTCACAACTCAAAATGTAGAGAAACAGTTGTACATATCCACTAATAATTGGAACATGGAATGTATGAAGTATGAATCTAGGAAAAGTGGAAATTGTCAAAAATGAAATGGAATGCAAAACTTTGATATTGGGCATTAATGAGTTAAAATGGACTGATATTGGTCATTTTGAATCTAATAGCTACATGTTTTACTATGCCGGGAATAACAAATTGAAGATAATGGTGTTGTATTCATTGTCAAACAGAGCATATCCAGATCAGTCATGAAGTACAATGTGGTCTGTGATACGATAATATCCATGAGCCTACAGGGAAGACCAGTTAATACCACTAGTATTCAAATTTATGCACCAATCACTAATGCCAGTGAGGATGAAATAGAAGAATTCTACCAACTTCTTCAATCTGAAATTGATCAAGCATGCAGTCAAGATGTTTGCTCATTACCGGTGATTGGAATGCAAAGGTTGGAAAATATGGCCTTGGCAATAGAAATGATGCTGGAGATCGCATGATAGAATTCTGCAAAACCAATGATTTGTTCATTTCAAATACCTTCTTTAGACAGCATAACATTTGACTATACACATGGACCTCACCAGATGGAATACATAGAAATTAAATTGACTGCATCTGGAGAAAGAGATGATGGAAAAGCTCCATATCATCAGTGGAAACAAGGCCAGGGGCAGATTGTGGAACAGACCATGAACTGATCCTATGAAAATTCAAACTGAACATGAAGAAAATGAAAAGAAGTCAATGAGAGCCAAAATATGACCTTGACTATATCCCACCTGAATTTAGAGATCATCTGAAAAACAGATTTTTTTGCATTAAACACTAAAGACTGAAGGCCAGAAGAGTTATGTGATATCAAGAACATCATATAGGTAGAAAGCAAAAAGTCATTAAGAATACAAGAAAGAAGGAAAAGGTCAAAATGGATGTCAGAAGAGACACTGAAATTTTCTCTCCAGTGTAGAGATTCTAAAGCAAATGA
This sequence comes from Chrysochloris asiatica, assembly GCF_000296735.1. Lineage (NCBI taxonomy): Eukaryota > Metazoa > Chordata > Mammalia > Afrosoricida > Chrysochloridae > Chrysochloris > Chrysochloris asiatica. The sequence goes on along the minus strand of NW_006408553.1, from coordinate 16,895,717 downwards.
AACAAATGAGGAGGTAAAAGATCTGAACAGAAAATTTCAAAGATCATCTCGAGAAGATAAAACCAAATATTACAACAAAATATGCAAAAATCTGGAATCAGGAAACCAAAAAGACAGAACACGCTCAGCATTTCTCAAGCTGGGGGAACTAAAGAAAAAATTCAAGCCTCGACTTTCGTTATTGAAGGAATCTCTGAGCAAATTATTGACTGATGCAGAAAGCATCAAAAAAAGATGGAAGGAACACACACAGTCACTGTACCAAAAGGAAATAGTTGATGTTCAACCGTTTTAAGAGGTAGCATATGATCAAGAGCCAAGGATACTGAAGGAAGATGTCCAAAGTGCATTGAAGGCATTGGCAAAGAACAAGGCACCAGGAACTGATGGAATAAAAATTGAAATCTTTCAAGAAAGTGAGGGGGCACAGGAGGCACTTACTCATCTATCCTAAGAAATTTGGATGACAATTATCTGGCCAACTGATTGGAAGAGATCCATATTTATGCCTATTCCAAAGACAGGTGACCCAACGGAATGTGGAAATCATCAGACAATATTTTTGATATCCCATGCGAGTAAAGTTTTACTAAAAGTAACACAGAAATGGTTACAAGCATACATAGAACTTCCAGAGGTTCAAGCCAGATTCAGAAGAGGCCGTGGTTTCCTAGATTACAGTATTATAAAAAGAGATTGCTTCGTCTTTTATCCCACAGAGTCAGTGGTGGGTTCAAACCACAGACCTTTTGGTTAGCAGTCAAGGACCAGCAAATAAAATTAATAAATATTAAGCTTCAAAACTCAAAACTATATGTCTCATAGGAAGCTGATTCAGCACATAGCTAGTAAGTTACTGAAAACACATCTATTACAGTATAGAGGTTACCATGACTTTGATAGAGTTGGAATAATTAATTAAGTAATCCATATTAATAGAGCAGTACAGCTTCAACCAGATTCCCCTTCCTGCCTCACCACCCCTTTCCCCATCAATATCACCACAAATTAAATGAAAATTCTTAGCATGATTTAAACTACTTCCAGGACCCACCCAGTGCCATTGAGTTAATTATGACTCGTAGTGACCTTATAGGACATGGCAGATTTCCCCCCATAGAGTTTGTGAGGCTGTAAATCTTTAGAGAAGCAGACTGCCCCATCTTTCTCCCACTGAGTGGCTGGTGGGTTCAAAGCACTGACCTTTTGTTTAGCAGACAAATGCCCAACCCACTGCACCACCAGCTTCTTTACTTCCTGACCACTAAAATTGAATTGATACCCCTTCCTCATTTATCCACCAGCCCAATCCCTTTCATTATTATGTTCTAGCTGATGTTAGGTCATAGGCAGACCCTTAGTGTATGAAATCATTAGATCTAGAGTCTATGAGTTATACAAACATTTAAGTACTAGGATTCTAATCAAAAGTTTGTTGGTTGAAAATCATCCAGAGGTACCTTGGAAGAAAGATGTGGGTATCTACTTTTGAAAAGTATTTGTTGTTGTTAAGTACTTTCGAGTCAGTTCCAACTCAAAGTAACTCCATATAGGTTTTCTAAGAAATGGTTATTATTTGACCTGCTGACCTTGTGGTTAGCCTTCCAGTACTTATCCTACAACACTAGGAAAACTGTACTAATTATGAGTGCACACTTGGGGGTCTCCATAATTTGGAATGACTAGAATGTAACTTATACTGGTTCATGGGTCTATGTGAGATTGGAGATTGATCTGTTTGCCAGCAATGCTTTCTCCTTCCCTTTCTTTAGGTTGTGACCATCCCTGGATGGTGTCCAGAACAAAAACCGCACTTGATCTCTTCCATCAATTAAGCTTATACATGAGTGTATGCACACTTCACTAAACATACAAACAGCATGCATATACATACTTGAGTCTAAGGAGTCCATTTAAAAATAAGTATCCAGTGCAAACCCTGAAAAGAAATAGCAAGAATAGTAGCATACCACACATGCTGTATATGCAAAAGGAACCCTTTGCCAGGAAAGCTCAGTTACCATATTACAAGAATCATAGTTTAAAACCTGTTTGTGTGTGTGTGTGTGTATTTAAATCTAAGCTGGCAGATTTACTTACTGTCTTCTGCTTCATTGACTATCCAGTTCTAGATAATCCTGGTTTGAAAGCATCTTGGGAAACCCTTAAACTTTAAAGACCCATAAGATAACCACTGATGATTATGAAAAATCTGGGCTTTATTTCCTCAAGTATCATATACAAGGGTAAGTAAAGAAAGTATTGCTACTAGGGGTCCAGGTCATACATGCACAGCTTTATCCCAAACAAAATATTTTTATACATGTCTCTGCAGACGAATTCCCTCAGTAATACACTTGTCTTAGTCTCTTTGGGATGCCTTTGTATAAGGTCTATTCAAAACAATGGATTTTGAAGGGATCTGCTGGCCCCCTTTAATTCAAGGCAGAGATGTCAGCTCAGAACATTTGTTAACTGTTTTTCAGGATACCAAAGAGCAATCCTGATTAATTTTCTCAAAGTGCACAGGATGTTCACAGTGTTTTATTGTGAAGAAGTTTTAAGAAAATTGAAAACTGCGTTGGTGAGAAAAATCAGCAAAGTTGCACCGAGGGATTCTTTTCCATCACAACAATGTACCTGCTCATTCTTTGAGGGTAGCAAGGTCTGTCCATAGAGAATTTTGTTGGAAAACCTTGTCCCTCTTTCATGCAGCCCTAATCTTGCCTCTTTAGACTTCTTTTTGTTCCCAAATCTCAAAGAACACTGAGAAAGTACACAATTTGTGTCCCTCAAGGATGCTAAACCTGCCATTTTGACATGGCATAAATCAAAGAGCACACAATTCTTCAGGGAAGCATTAGAGAAATAGAAATGCCACCTTACAAAGTATATGGAACTAGATGGAGGATATGCCAAGAAACAATGGCTTCATATTTTGGTATTTTTGTTTAATAAATGTTTGTATGGTTTTGTAGCAATATTTTGGACCCATTATTTTATGCCTTCAACTTTGAATGCAAGGATCAGAAAGCTGGGAGCAAATGTTATGTTTTTATTATTGTTTGGTTTCTTTCAAAGGCAAAAGTTCCAAAACAGGAATATTTAAGACCGCCAAAATCTGCTAATTAGTCACCTATTATATGAAAAGTAGTGAATGATCTGCATGAAAATGCGTCTTTCTCTGGGCTGGAAATTATTATTATTATTATTATTTTAAAGGAACTGGTAGTCTTTTATAAGTAATAGTCCATGAGCTATGTTTCTAAAAGGTGTGTTCTTTGAAATAGTTGTTTTGCCAAAGTTGCACATGGAGAGGGATCATTTGAAGTTGTAACTCTGCCTGCTTTGCACTGGCAGGCACTGAACTCTGCAGGCCTTTACAGCAGGCAGTCTTCCTCTGTATTGTGTGTACTTGTTAGACCTATCCATTTCCTGATCTTTTAAAGGGATGTTGGAAATGGCTGAACTTTAGGAGACACCTGGTGGAGAAGAGAAACATTCTTCTCTCTGATTAAGGTATACTTCTTTCTTTTCCTAATAATATTTCAGATGACAGGAGAGCAAGGTAATGTCACAGAATCTTTGCCTTTTAGCAGTCTTGGGATGTGAAGCAATTATACAAAATGTAAGAAAGCTGCTGTGCTAATTTAGCCCTCTTACTAGTATACTCATACTCTAGTTGCTTAATTATTTCCTACAGTTATTTGTGTTTTTTTGTTGTTAATGTAGTGGTGTTCCAGGGAAGCAGAGGTCTTGGTCTCTTTTCTGCAACTGTTATATTGAATTTTGGAGTCAGAACATGCAATTATCAAAGAGCGGGGATAGAGGGTAAATTTTTGTTGGGCTAAGACTACATATAAATGCTAAGTGTCAGGTCCTGGTGTGGCTCTGTAGGTTAATGCGCTGGAAAATCAGCTTGATCTGCAAGGTTGGTGGTTCAAGCTCACCAGCCACTCCTCAGAAACCCTATCCAGGATCCCTATGGGTCAGAATCTACTCGACAGCAGTTACACTGACTACAACAAAAACAAACAGAGAATAAATAAAAAGGATAGAACTTACAAATGATTATATTAAAAGTGAGATGATAAAATAAAGAGAAGATTTGATTGAGCAGAGTGGGGAACGTAGATCCCTAGGAGCGAGTGAATGGAGAAAGAAAGATTCCACGTATGAACAGTACATATCACATATGGTATGTAGCAGAGGGGAGTGTAGGAAATGATGAGAGATGAGTTGGACTATGCAAGGTACAACTTACTAGAAACAAGTTTCTTAGACTCATGACTGAAAAGACGCCTAGCCTCAGATTTGATGTTCAGTAGTCAATGTGGCATTATATAGAAAGATCAATCATTTGGGAGTCAAAAGCAATGACTGAATCTCTGGCTCTTATGCTAACTAACTGTATATCTTTGAGCACTATATTAGTTTGCTATTATTACAAACCAACCAAAAATGCAGTGGCTTAAAATACTGGTAATTTATTATTCATCACAGGTCTGCAGGTGATCTGGAGGTCATCTGATCCAGGGTGGGCTTTGCTAGGATACAATGATTTTGCTCCCGTTTCTCACACCCTCCCCCTGGGTCTCTCACAAGCTAGTCTGAACATATTTTTCTCAGGTAATAGTAGAAGTTCAAGCATGTCAATGTAACATGCAAGGCTTCTGGATACCAGAGCACAGAATTGGCACTTCATTACTTCCTGTTCCTTCTATTAACCAGTGTCAGTGACAGGAAAAAGTTAGAGTCAAAAGGTGGGAAATTATTCTTCACTATTTGTGGGAAGAACTTCAACGTTCTGTGTTCAAGGGCATGGATACAGGGAGGATGAGAAATAGAGTCAATAATACAATCTACCCCAGGAAATCTCATATCCTTTGGACATGTATCAGGAGGGACAGATCCATGGTAAAGGACATCTCATACTTGGTAAAGTTGAGGGTCAGCAAAAATGAGGAAGGCCTTCCATGAAATAATTGACACATGGCTACAACAGTGGACTCAATAATAACAATGATTGTGAGGAAGGTGCAGGACTGGGCAGTAATTTGATATCTAATACACAGGGCTGCTATGAGTTAGAACTGATTCCAAGGCACCTAACAACAACAAAATAGCACTCCAGGAAATTACCTTAATTGTCCTTTATGTTTTCACTAGCTTTAAAATGAGGAGCAATTAATACCCATCCCTTACCTTAAGAATTGTAAAAATGTATTCAATGGTTGATGTATGCATAACTGTTTAGCAGTAAAGCATGTTGTTGTTGTTGTTGAGTGCTGTCAAGTGAATTCTGACTCATAGTGACCCAATATAGAGTTTCCAAGGAGCAACTGGTGAGTTTGAACCACTGACCTTGTAGTTCAAACAGACCTTTCCATACTGCGCTTATCCTATAGCACCACACCAGAAGTCTGCATTAAAGCATAAGAGATAATAATTTTGCATCTGCTAATAGTCTTCCTTTTGCAAAAAGTATAAAATCGCTTTTAACAGCCACTTCACCTCAACTCTCCAATGCTAATCTCTAATATGACACTCTCTAGAAAATGTCCTCCTGATAAATGCTTCCTGAATAAACTTTGAATACAAGTTTTAGAATGGATTTAGATGTATCTAGATTCATAGTGTGACACTGTAGGATAAGCAATGAACTGTGAACCACAAAGTCAGCCGTTCAAACCCACCAGCTGCTTCTTGGAAACCCTATACAGAGTTGCTAAGAGGCAGAACCAACTCAACCACACTTAACAACAACAACATAGATATTTCCAGAACAACAGTCAGAAAGATGATTCTTGTGTGTGTTGCTGATGTTTCCTCCAAGTGTGAAGACAATGCAGCAAATCCACCATCAATCAGAGTAATCTTGATGAACTTTTTTTCCCTGAAGTAGTGATGTTTTTGCACTCCTCATTCCCTACACTTGTCATTTCTCTTCAATGTCCAAATTATTGATAGATAAGAGAGGGGGTCATGTAAATATTTCCAGCATCAGGGAAAAGAATAGATGCTGATGAGGGCTGACCTAGTCCCTCTTTAGTATGGTTGCTATTGTTGTTAATGTTGTTGTTAGGTGCCATGGAGTTGATACCTATGCATAACAACATTATGCACAACAGAATGAAACACTGCCAGGCTCTACAGCAACCTCACAACTTCACAAACATTGTTACGTTTGAGCCTATTGCTGCTGCCACTGTGCCAATCTATTTTGTTGGGGGTGGAGTTCCTTTTTATCGCTGACCCTTCACTTTAAGAAAGCATGATGTCTGAACATGTATAGTAGGCTTCTTGCTAATATAACTCTAGTATAAACATGCTATATCTGTTCAGAGCTAATGATTCACTCAAAAATTATTGTCTTCTGAAAACAGATGTAAATATCTCAGCAGTACTTAGGATCTAAGATAATATGTTAATTCCACATTCAAGAAGCTTGAACTTCAAGCTGTATCTTAGGAAAGCAAGTTAGGAGATTTTCCATGGTTTTCTGTCAATAGGATTAATTTAAGAAAACAGTTGCTGTGTATTCTACTCCAACTAATGCCTACCATATGGGTTTTAGAGTAGAACTGTGCTCTGTAGAATTTTTATATCTGTTACCTTTCTTAAGCAGGTACCCATCCATTCTTATAAAGCACCCCTGAGTGAGTTCAAACTTCCAACTTGTCAGTTAGCATCTATATGCTTAACTGTTGGTGCCACACAAGGACTCCTAATTTAAGAAAAAAGAATGAGTTTTCTTGTTTTTTTTCTTTGCAGCAAGGCAGAAGCATATAAGTGATTCTGTTTAATCAGAGCTGACTTTAAAAGAAAGTGGAACTCTTCCAGGTAATAATAGGCTGTTCCAATGGGGACAGAAGGAACAGTTTCACTTATCAGTGCTATGAGGTTCAGTACCTAACTTCACATTTATCTCCCCAGATTGTGTGTTAGTGGATATTTAACAAAGAGGAGACATAGCTATTGATAAAATCCTGAAATTGGAAATGTGAAAGAAGCAATCAAGCTAATTTAGGAGTGAAGTCAAAGTCTAAGCCTTGAGAAGAAGATCTTGTACTGAGAATAAAAGAGGGAATACTCACAAAATAGTAGACCTATTGCCAATTCCCATGAAGGTTTCTGACTACTGGTTACAGTTTGCTATCATGTTGATCCCTAACTCGTGTCAATCGTATGTTACAGAGTAGAAATACTCCATAGGGTTCCTTTGACTGTAAACTTTATACAAGCAATTGGCCAGGTGTTTCTTCTACAGAGCTTCTGAGTGGGTTCAAACCACCAACCTTTAGGTGCATCCAATCGGTTAAAGCTGGCACACAAATCCATGAGCCATCTCATCTTTGTCATTGGTAATTACCTTCAAGTTGATTCTCTTGGCACTAAGCATTCAGAGGAACAAGTACTATAGCAAAGTTTTCCTGTTTTCCTACTAGTAGTCAATTACAAAATACTGTGCCACTAGGCTCCATACTAGTGTCTAAACTTAAAGGAAGGTTGACATTAAGTTAAGCTTCAAAATGATGTGTTTTTGTTGTAAAATTGCAGCTAGTCTCTTTAAAAGGCAAAGCACCATTCAGATTGTTCAAATGTTTTGATTAGATTAAAATACGACCTTTCGGAAAGAAATCTATTTACTAAGTCCAGTAATCCTTTAGATGTATGATTTTTCTCTCTCTAGCTTTTATTTTATTTATTTATGTCTTCGAAAGGCAATGCCTTGCAGCTCCTTTTTCTAAGATACAAAAAAAAAAAAATCAATGATCAACAACAGTTCAGCACTCAAGAACAATCCAGAAATAACAATTCAGTCTGTGTATGTGACAGAAACAGGGAATGTATGTGGTAAGAAATGCAGCTACCACTTCAGACTTCCACAGGGTAATTATAAGGAACAGGAAAGAAAACATGATTGGAAAAAGGTGAGGAAAGCACCAAGCCCATGTTCATTTATGAGGACACAAGAATCCTTATTCTGCTGAGGTGCATCTACCTCTGTGTGGCCAGCTCTGCTAGTCTTGTCACGCCAACGCTTAGGAGCTCTAGCTATTTCTTCACTACAGCAATGAGGTAGAGACAATCTAGCTAAAAGATAGGAAGCAGCCACTGCAAATGTCTGGCAAACCATTTCTTGGTTATAAGTGAGTAGAGGCTATGAGAAGATGTCTGTTTCTCATCTGTTTGAAACAAAGAACTACATAGCAAAAGCTCATGCTTGTCAGAATTACACAAGATAATGCAAATCAATGACCTTGTAAAATGCCTTGAATTTCTTGTTGTTGTTGTTGTTAAATATTGTCCAGTAGGTTCTAACTCATAGCAGCCCTGTATAGGGTTTCTGAGGAGCAGCTCATACCCCGCCAACCTTGCAGTCCAGGGTTTATCCTACAGTGGCACACCAAGGCCCCTTGTTGTCATTGAGATTGTTGTTAAGTTCTTCTAGTCAGTTCTGTTTCATAACACCCTGTATAGGGTTTCCAAAGAACAGCTGGTGAGTAGACACTTACTATACCAGCTCCAGGTATAGTATGGAGTCCTGATATGACACTGTAGAATAAGCACTGGACTACAAGGTCAGTTTGAACAACAAGGTCAGTGGTTCAAACTCACCAGTCGTTCCTTGGAAATTCTATATAGAATCCCTATGAGTAGAAATTGACTGATAGCACATAACAGCAAAAACAACAAGTAAAAAATAATACAGTGATGGATTATTACTATCTGCTGAGAACGAGGGCTGGAAGAATAAGACAAATATGCCATATATTTACTATTTCTGGGGATGTGTCAACAAGCCAATAAATATGTTGTTGAAAAGTGCTGTTGAGTCAATTCCGACCCATAGCAACCCTGTATAGAGTTTCCAAGGAGCAGCTGGTGAGCTTGAACAGCCAACTTTGCAGTTCAAATGGCTTTGCAGTCTGACACATTAACCCACAGTGCCACACCAGGACTCCAATAAATATAGTTAAGTATATTATGAGCTCTGGTAGCATAGTGATTACGAATCGGGCTCTGAACCACAAGGTCAGCAGTTCGAAACTACCAGCAGCTCCATGGGAGAAAGATGAGGCTTTCTGCTCCCGTAAGGATTTACAGACTCAGAAACCCTGTACAGGGTCACTGTGTGTCGGAACCAACTCGATGGCACTTAACAACAACAATAATATATATGTAGTCCTGGTGAAGTACTGTGGGTTAATATGCTGAACTGCAAGGTCAGGAGTTAAGCTCACCAGTCACTCCTTGGAAACTCTATACAGGGTCACTATGAGTCAGAACAGACTTGACAGCACTTAACAACAACAATAATATATATGCATTTCAAATATATATTTGGGGAGCACAATGGGTATGGAAGGTTAGTACTGGACTGCAAAATATAAGGTCAGCAGTTCGAGCCCATTAATTGCTCCATGGGAGATGAGGCTTTCTGCTCCTGCAAGGATTACAACTTCAGAAACCATACAAGGGGTCTCTGTAAGTAAGGATACACCAGACTGCAAAGCTTGAACTGCAAGGTCAGTGGTTCAAACTCACCACCTGCTGCTCAGAAACTCTATATGGAGTTGTTATGGGTTGGAACTAACTCGACGGCACTTAACAACAATGAGTAAGGAATACTGATGTGGTGCTGTAGGATAAACAGTGGATGGTAAGGTATGTTTGAACCCCAAACTCAGAAACCATTTACAAGGTCACTGTGACTTGAAGCCAACTGGATGGCATTTAGCAACAACAGCATGTTTAACAATATATTTCTGATGGACATGTATCTCATCCACAGTGGGAAAGATATATCCATAAGCCAAGTACTACAAAAGCGACACTCTCTGTGGTTGTTGTTCTTAGGTGCTGTTAAGTCAGTTCCAACTCATATTAACCCTATACGTTGTTGTTGTTAAGTACCATCGAGTCAATTCTGACACATAGCAACCCTGTATAGGATTTCCAGGGAGTGACTGGTGAGGTTGAACTGCCCGACCTTGAGATTTAAATGACTTTGCAGTCTGGCGCATTAACCCACAGGATCCCTATATACAACAGAATAAAACACTCTTTGCTCTGCTCCATCCTAACAAGTTTTATATTTGAGCCCATTGTTACAGTCACTGGGTCAATCCATCTCATTGAGGGACTTTCTCTTTTTTGCAGACCTCTAATAATGGAGTCCTGGTGTGGCGTTGTAGGATAAGCACTGAACAGGAAGGTCATTTGAATTGCAAAGTCAAACTCACACGCTGTCTCCTTGTAAACCCTATCTAGGGTTGGTATGAGTCAGAACTAACTAGATGGCACTTAACAACAACAAAAATACTCTAATAATCTAGAGAAATGTCTCTTACTAGGCTTACTTCAGAAGGGAGTTTCATTGAAAGTTTTCAAAGGGATGATTTTTGAACTAAGACAATAGATAGTCTTGTGAAAGCAGTTGCTGTTGAGTTGATTTCACTCATGGCAACCCTATTCCTACAAGATGGAACAACACAGGAAAAGCAAAAGAGTAATGAAAGACAACAGCATTAAGGTGAAGACTGGGGAGGTTTGTCAGTTTTATATGAGGAAGTGACTTAAAAGGGAGGTGGCTGAGGGAGGTGGGTTTTCTGTATCATGTATCAAGCTCTACTGAGATATTTTATTGGCTGTATTGGTTGTTTGGGGTAGGCCGTGGTGGCAAGTAACCATGCTCCTACGTTACCATGATTCCTGTTCATGTGCCATAACTCTCATTCACTTTTCAAAATCAAATTTCTTGGTAAATTTTTTAGAATTATGAGATGCTATAGTTTTATTTTTTTGCCATTGCATTCTATAGGCCTGATCTGTACCACCTCAATGATGGGGAAAGACCTAAAGAAGAAATAAAATTGTATATACTTACATTTCTGATAAATTAGTCTCATCATTAGTATAGGCAAAACACAATAACAGAAAGTAAGGATTTCAAGGGGAAAGCTTTTGTTCATTTAGCCTCTTAACCTTCTATGTCCTTTCTTCTTTCCAAACTATTCTTCAAGGCTCCTGAGAAACCTACACCTATTTCCCCTGAAAGAATTTACTACCTCTACCTCTGTGTATCCAAAACATACTGGCTAGATCTCTATCATGGTCTGTATTTTATTCAGCCAGAATCTTGTTTTGTTTTTCATAATTGTGTGTCCCTGTTACTTCTGTTTGGTAAGCTACTGAAAGATAAGGATCAGACTTTATTTATTGCTGTTTCTCTCACAGTATTCAGCTATGTGCTTTGCACACAGCAGGTACTCAATAAATGTGTGCCTCAGTGAATTGAATGATGATTACTATGTGATGTTTGAATTTTTATCACCATTTTAACATACTGGCTGTCTATCAAGTTTGACTATAGTTCATAAAACTCGGTTACTAAATACTTGTTATATTATTCAGTGACACTTATTCCAAAAATTGATTAACAAAGAGATGACAATAAGTTTAAATCAAATTCAAATAAAATATAATGCAAATATGACTATGCTTTTGGTTTTATCATTGGAAACATATAGTATCAGTTTTTAAATTGAAATTACCCTGGTGATGTAACAAATAAATGCCTTCAAAATTTATGTAAAAACTTAGTAGTGTCTTACATTAATCATTCTGAGATATAGAAGTATACTCTAGATCTAATGAGAATTAGAGAACAATAAAGGAAATAATTTTTGGGAAATGTGTAGTCACCCCCTAGCCAGATAGGGAAAATCTGCAGAAAAAATAAACTATGAAAACTATGGCCAGAGGATAGGAGAGATGACATTTCAAAAAGAGAAGTAACTAACTTCCCCTTGTTTCTTTAATAGAAGACTATGATAGAAGCATAGAATACAACAATAAATTAGGAAACAGAAGACAGGTGGCATAGACAGCTGTCATCTGTGGTTCTTGTAAGGACTTCATATACTAGCTGTCATTCAGAACATGAGAGGATGATGACCCCAGGACAGGTCTGAAATCTTTATGAGGTGGGCAAATGACTGCCTAGGAATTGATCTTAGACAAGGACACATTTTGGCAGTATTTGAAATGGAAGCTAGAGTTTAAATTACTTGCAATTTCTTCATATTTCAAATTTCCATTGAGATAAGAGTACAGTTTGATAATCAGTCTGTACTTTAGATATTCCCAGATATGCTGCTGGATGTGGTGGTGAGGAAAAGAGGATATGCAAGCCTTGACACTATTATGAAAATAATTCTCTTTGTATTAGTATTAATATTAATATTAACATTCACTGACACAAATGTTGTGCTAGTTGCATAAGACATGTTGAATAAGAAGAAACCATGTCGGTTTGTAAGAGGATGAATTTTATGTTTATGTTTCTCAATTTACAAATGTGCTTTAGCTCTACTACTTGCGTTTCACTTTTGTTTTATATCTCAGATTATTCCAATGCTTGCTATGCTACATACCTTTAGATCAAGCATTTCTACATCATTATAGACATATTTGCCATGAAGTGATGTTTTTCCTAAACAGAATAGTAAAACACATTTCTGGACCTCAAATTGGCTCATACTGTAAAGCAAGGATAGGGAATTTTTTTTTTTTTTTTTTGGTCAAAATTTATAACATCACTCATGGGCCATACAAAATTATCAATTTAAAATTAGCCTGCTATGTTTGGTTAAACATTCAGTTAACTTACCCTTAATGTGATGGCTGGAACTGCAGTTGTCTTGGCAGGGACAGACCAAATAATTTTGCAAACTTTAATTGTGGTGCTATGGGATGACGCACTGGACCAAAATGTCACTTTGAACCATAGGGTAGGTGGTTCAAACTCACCAGCTGCTCCTTGGAAACCCTATATAGGGTCATTATGAGTTGGAACTGACTCAACAACACTTGACAACAACCTCATAGAGCTCACAGGCTAGAAGTTCCCTACCCCTGCTCTGAAGTCAGTGTTATTCACTCATAGGTTGTTCCAAATCCCTAAATAGCCAGAAGACCATTAGAAAAAAGGTGCCTGCCAATCATTAACATTGGTTCATCCATGAAATATGTTATCCTTCCAATTAGATCCCCAACATATATCAGACACTCCCAGCAGATTATCACTTTTGTTACTAATTGTTTTGTTAATTAGAAAAAGAAGCTGACAGCACACTATAACAAATTTGCATTATTTTTGAGTTAATGTCCCCTATGACTTGAAAAGGCTGTCCTAGCAGAGATGACAAGGCTCACTGGCAGCATAGTGGGTTACGAGTCAAGCTGCTACCCTCAAGATGAGCAGTTTGAAACTACAAGCTGCTCCAATGGAGAAAGATGAGGCCTTCTGCTGTAGTGCATAAGGTTGCTATGAGCTGGAAACAACTCAACAGCACATAACCACCACCAATAGATGGTCATTGTTTTCTGTGTGTCCCACTGTGTACCTTAGGTAAGGTACTCAAAAGAGCCTTTCTTCAGCCAGTCCCCTCAGGCAAAGAAGGGTTGGTTAGGTGGGTTGAAACCTTCTGCTACATATGCTTCCACCTAGCACCAGTCATTTATATTCCCAAAGTCTATAGGACATGTTTCATGGAGTACATTGCAGGTTTTTCCTGCCTGATGACGCTTGTTGTTGTTGTTAAGTGCCGTCGAGTTGGTTATGACCCATAGCCACCCTCTACAGGGTTTCCGAAGGTGTAGATCTTTACAGGAGTAGAAAGCCTCATCTTTCTCCCATGGAGTGGCTGGTAGTTTCGAACCACTGACCTTAAGGTTCGCAGCCCGATTCGTAACCACTACGCTACCAGAGCTAGGAGAGGGGAAAATCAGACATATTGGCACCAATCCAGAAAACTTGATGCTGTTGTTAGGTCCTGTCAAGTCAATTCTAAATCATACTGACTCTATCACTGTACACCACAGAGTTAAACCTATCGAGTTTTGTGTCATCCTCACAATTGTTGTCAAGCTTGAGCCCATGGTTATGATTATTACCACTGTGTCACTCCATCTTTGTGGGGGGTCATTTTTTTTTTTTTTTAACTTACCCTTCATTTTACCAAACATGATATCCTTCTCTAGGCACTGGTCCCTCATGATCTTATGTCTGAAGGAAAAAAAAAAAAAAAGTGTTGTCATCCCTTCTTCTAAGGAGCATTCTGACTGTACTTCTTCCAGCATAGATTCGTTGGTCCTGCTGGCAGTCCATGATACTTTTAATATTCTTCTCTAATACCATAACTCAATTGCATTGATTCTTCATGGTCCTCCTTATTCTTTGTCTAACTTTCACAGGCATATGAAGCTATTGAAAATACCATGGATTGGCTCAGGAAGACTTTGTCCCTCAAATTGAAATTTTTGTTCTTGAACACTTTAAAGAGGTCTTGTGCAGCAGATTTGCCAGATGTAACATGCCATTAGATTTATTGACTGCTGCTCCCATGAGTGTTGATATCAGCAAAGGAAAAGGAAGTCTTGCAAGCAAAAGGAAGTCTTTGAGAACTTCAAACTTTGCTCCATTTATCATGATGTTATTATGGTTTTGTGTTATTTTGGTTTTATCATTGGAAACATATAGTATCAGTTTTTAAATTCAAATTACCCTGGTGATGTAACAAATAAATGCCTTCAAAATTTACGTAAAAACTTAGTAGTGTCTTACATTGAGATGCAACTCATACTAAGGCTGTGGTCTTTGGTCTTAAACAGTAATTTAAGTCCCCTTCCCTTTCAGCAAGCAATGTTGTATCATCTGCATATCACAGGTTGTTAAAGAGTCTGGCTCCAAACCTGAGGCTGTGTTTTACTTACTATAATCCAGTTTCTCAGATTATTGGCTCAGTATACAGATTGAGTAAGTATGGTGAAAGAATACAACCCTGTAGCACACCTTTCTTAATTTTAAACCATTCAGTGTTCCCTTGTTCTGTTTGAACAACTGCCTCTTTGTCTATGTACGAAGATGTACATAGAAGATGAGGAAGATCTCATGAGCACAATGAAATGTTCCATAAAACTCATTCTCTACATTGTTGTCCATAGTTTGTCATGATACACACAGTTAAAATACTTTTAATAGTTGATAACGCACATGTAAACATCTTTCTGATATTCTCTGTTTTCAGACAAAGTCCATCTGACATCAGCAATAATATCCGTCAATCCACGTCCTCATCTGAATTCACCTTCAACCTCTGGCAGTTTCCTATCAATGTATTATTGCAGTCATTTTTGAATTATCTTTAGCAAAATTTTACTTGCATGAGATATTAATGATACTGTCTGATGATTTACATGTTCTGTTGGGTTACTTCTGTTTGGAATGGGAACAAGTATGGATCTCTTCTAATAATTAGTTGTGGTATCTGTCTTTCAAATTTCTTGGCATAGATGAGTAAGTGCCTCCAGTGCTGCAAAAGCTTGTTGAAAGATTTCAATTTATACTCCATCAATTCCTGGAGTCTTTTTCTTTACCAATGGCTTCTGTGCACCTTGGACTTTTTCCTTCAGTGCCTTTGGCTCTTGATCCTATGCTATCTCTTGAAATGTTTGAGCATCAACCATTTCTTCTTGGTACAATGATGCTGTGTATTCCTTCCATCTTTTTTTTTTTTTTTTTGATACTTTCTGTATCAATTAATATTTTGCCCATAGAATCTTTCAATATTACAAGTCAAGGCTTGAATATTTTCTTCAATTCTTTCAGCTTGAGAAATGATGAACATGTCCTTTACTTTTGATTTTCTAATTCCAGTTCTATGCACATTTCATTATAATATTTTTACATCCTCATATCTTCTATTTGTTTTAGCATCTCTATGCCATGGAGCAAAAGGAGCTCTGGTAGCGTAGTGGTTACGAATCGGGCTGTGAACCTTAAGGTCAGCGGTTCGAAACTACCAGCCGCTCCGCGGGAGAAAGATG
>NW_006408553.1:16840722-16879578 GCF_000296735.1 Chrysochloris asiatica | reverse complement strand
TTATGTCATCTCACAAATATTTTGGTCTTTGAACCTTAGTCTCTAATGCATCAAATCTATATATTCCAGGAAAATTTTTGAGTCACGTGGATGTGTTTTAATTTTATTCAGCTTCAGTTTGAACTTGTTGTTGTGTGCCGTGGAGTCGGTTCTGACTCATAGCGACTCTGTACAGGGTTTCTGAGGCTGTAAATCTTTAAGGGATCAGAAAGCCTCATCTTTCTCCCACAGAACAGCTGTTAGTTTCGAACTGTTGACCTGTGGTTCGCAGCCCGATTCGTAACCACTACGCTACTAAAGCATGAGTAATTAATGGTCTCTCCCAGTCTTCTCATGACTGGCTTTTGGTTGATGTTATGGAACTTTCCCATGTCTCTTCCAATAGATATACACAATTTGATTTCTGTTTATTCCATCAATTGTGTCCATGTTGTCTTTCATGCTGTATAAAACATAAATGCAATGGATAAGTCATTGGTCTTGCAAAATTCTATCATATGTTCGCCAGTATAGTTTCTATCATTAAGGCCATATTTTCCAACTACTGGTGTGGCGCTATTGGTTAATGCATCAGACTGCAAAGTCATTTGAACTGCAAGGTTGGTGGTTCAAGCTCACCAGCTGCTCCTTGGAAACCCTATACAGGGTCTCTATGGATTGGAATCGATTCAGTGACACTTAACAATAACAACAATCCTTCCCTTTGTTTCGAACTTTAGAATTCCAATCATCAGTATTTATCAATACTTATTATTGCAAGTTTGATCAATTTCACACAGAAGAAACTAGTAGAATTCTTCAACTTCATCAGTCCTGTCATTTGTGGTTGGTGCATAAATTTTAATAATAGTAGTATTAATTGGTCTTCCTTGTAGGTGTATGGATATTATTCTATCATAGACAGCATTATACACTGATAAATCTTGAAAGGTTCTTTTTGATGATGAATATGACACCATTCCTTTTCAAGTTGCCATTTCCTTCATGTTAAACCGCATGTGTTTCAAATTCAAAATGGCCAATACTAGTCTATTTCAGCTAATACCAAGGATACTAAGCACTATGCATTCCATTTCATTTTTGACAGCTTCCAATTTTCCTAATTTCATTTTTCAAACATTTCATGTTTTAATTATTAATAACTGCTTACAGTTGTTTCTCCTTATTTTGTGTTGTGCCCAAGTTAGCAAATGAAGGTGCCAAAAATGTACTTCATTTGTATTTTCATAGTCAACTCTACTTTGCAGAGGCACCTCTTCTGCAGTGTATGTTGAGTGCCTTCCAACCTAAGAAGCTCATCTTCGAACACTGTATCTCACTATATTCTGGTGCCATGCATCATGTTTCAATATTCAATATTCAGATGCAGTCTGATGGTGTTTCACTGCTATTCATAAACTTTCCAATTTCTAAATATTCAGAAGCAGTCTACCTCTCTTTCAAAGACTGTCAGTCTGGAAGCTTGTCTGAAATCTGTACACCATGTATGTACCCTGATGGTATTTAAAATACCAGTAGCATAGCTTCCAACATCACTGTAATACACAAGTTACCACAGTATATCAAACTACAAAATGAATGGTGGAATCCAGAAAAGTATCACTATAAAAATTTTAAAAGAAAGAACAGGTAGCAGGGAAGGGAAGGTGAAGCACAGGGTAGGGCATAGACAGGTTAGTTTGGGTGCTGGGGGGAGGGTGGCAAATACACAAGAAGGAGGATGGAAATGGAAGAACAAGGTGGATGGGAAAACAATTAGGCGGGTTTGCATGGGCTAAGTGAAACAGAGGTAAATAATGATGTATGCACAACTTGGAACAACAGGTTTCTGGGATACAGGGATTGAGGCATAGTTTGAATGGGAAAAGGGGTGAAATAATGTTAAGATGCTAGGCTGTCTTTTGAATCTTGGTTTCCCTTGCATACCAGTATAAAACAGACACTTGAGAGGACAGAAAGGGATAGCCAGAAATATCACCATAGAAAGGTTGTAAGTCCATCATCAGCCTGTAACTGATTGGAATACCATTAAAAAGAGATACTTGAGGGGGAGAGAAAGGAATACCATTATAAAACAGACACTTGAATGGGAGAGAAAGGAATAGCCAGACATATCACCATAGAAAGCTTGTAAGTCCACCATCAGCCTATAACTGATTGGAATGCCTAAAATGGGGCTACAATGTGCCTAGTGAAGGAGGCGTCCTGCAGAGCCTCTGCATTACATAAGACCATAAGTGGAATTTTGAACCCCATCCAGAATCTTCTGAGGTGGGCAATTTCCACTTGAAAGGACAAGCAGACGAGCCTGGAACAGCTAGAAGAACAGAAGATACTTCCTGAAAGAAAGATCGACAGGAAAAATACAAAACAATAACGGCATTCTGACTGATTACTACAAGTAAAAACAAGTTTCTTGCCAAGGAGATATCAAGGCAAGTGGTCAGGTCCCCTTAGGGCAAACTCCTTTCCAAGACTAGGAATCAATGGGAATGCATGAGCAGACATATGCTCTGATGGTGACCACGTTGCTCACCAATAAGGGGAAGTGAGGGAAAAACAACAATGAATCTGTAAGCTGAGACCAACCATTTTCATAGACTTCTGTGAACCCAGGTAGAGACCTGGTTGACCAACAGTATGGCAAGACCTGGGGTCTCCTGGGCCCAGAGTCACTAACATAGCAGTAGAGGACTAGAGTGGAGAGTGAAGCATCCAGCTGGTAAGAAGAGAGAGCATAAGCACAAGAACACACACACTTACATATATTACCCACTTGACCTGGCTTCAATGGCTAGATGATCAGAGCTCAACTAGAAGAAGAAAGAAGAGGAAAAAGACAGTAACATGATACAATTTGTTGAACTTGACCTACACCTATGGATGCAGTAGTTCGAAAGAGGGAAGAAATCTTTAGAGCAAGGATCATTCCCACCCCACCATACACAGGGTAGACAGGATGGGCAACTTGAACACTTTGTTGTTGTTGTTGTTAAGTGCCATCGAGTCGATTCCGACCCATAGTGAACAGGGTTATGGGAAGGGGGTTACAAAGACAAGAAGTGACTGGATTACAAGCTTTCAAGAGGGAGCCTAGATCCAGAGGGTGTGGAGGAAGGTAGAATCTCCACTGAGTAGTTTCCAATCAGTCTGGGTGAGGGTCATGAAAGGAGATGGGGATAGGACTCTTGTGGTACAATAGTGAATTATTGCTATCAGGAATGACAATAAGAGTTGGAAATGTAAAGGTAGATATTTTGTAGTAAAAGGAGGGGAGTGGTTGATTTTGCAGTCTAGAAGCAGAAGTCCCTGGACCATCAAGGGAGAAGAGCGGAGTGTGGGAACCTACCCAGAGAAACAGTGATGCCAGAGATGGAGCAGCTGGGGACTCGAGACCCAGAGAGGGAGAGTGGCTGTGTGCTGAGGATCCAGGGGCAGGCTTGCAGGGTATACCCTTTGGTTGTTTGATGATGCAGGGAGGGGATTGTAACCATGGCAGTGAAACAATATACTATAGGATGAATGTAAAGCCAATGTAAAAGCTAATGTTCTCCCAGGTAAACCATCACATAATTCACAATAAAACTTTAATGTTCTCCCAGGTCATTTATCACATAGAAGCTGGGTTCTATGAAGAAAAACGTGGCATCAGGATTGGAGGAAGACTCATTAAAAACCTGCAATATGCAGATGATACAACCTTGCTTGCTGAAAGTGAAGAGGACTTGAGCATTTACTTATGAAGATCAAAGAGCACAGCCTTTGATAAGGATTGCATCTCAATGTCAAGAAAACAAAAATCCTCACCACTGGACCAATAAACAACACTCTTATCATCAGAGAAAAGATTGAAGTTGTCAAGGACTTCATTCTTCTTGGATCAACTATCAACACTCATGGAAGCAGCAGTCAAGAGATCAGATGATGTATTGCATTGGGCAAATCTGCTGCACAGGAACTTTTTAAAGTATTGTAGAGCAGAGATGTCAGTTTGAGGACTAAGGTGCGCCTGACCCAAGCCATGGTATTTTCAATCAATATGGATGCGAAAGCTGGACAGTGAATAAGGAAGATCATAGAAGAATTGATGCCTTTGAGTTGTGGTGTTGGAGGAGAATACTGAAAGTTCCATGGACTGCCAAAAGAACCAATAGATCTGTTTTGGAAGAAGTGCAGCCAGAGTACTGCTTGGAGGCCAAGATGGCTAAGCTTCGTATCTCATACTTTGGACATATTGTCCGGGGGGAACAGTCGCTAGAGAAGGATGTCATGTTGGGTAAGGTAGAGGATCAGAAAAAAAGAGGAAGATCCCTAATGAGATGGATTGACCAGGTGGCATCATTGATGGACTCAAGTATGGCAGCAGTAGTGAGGTTGGCCCAGGATCGGACATTGTTTCATTCTGCTGTGCATGGGGTCGCTATGAGTTGGTTCCGACTTGATAGCACCTGACAACAACATCACATAGTTCAAAATAAAACATTAAAAAAAAAAAAAAAAGAGCATGTAGTATCCAAAGGTGGATGGAGGAAGTGGTTTACTTGGAAGCCTTTACATAACCCCCCCTTTTTTTCCTCTAAAAACCTCTGTAGTCATAATTTTTTGGATTGACTCATTTAGATGATCAGATTCAGACTCATATAGAAATCTAGATAACTAATTCTAGATTCTATCCTGAGATTTAAATTCGGTAAGAGAAAGTAATGAAGCCTCAAATCCAAGGAAAAATGAATTGGAACAAAACTGTCCATGATACACTTCAATGGTTGTGGCACAAAAACTTGGTTTAGCTTTTTGTCTATGGTTTATAAAAAGAGTACTTGGAATAGCCTAACAATTCAATGTGTTTTTGTTTTTCTCAAACAGCCAGGTAACACTTAAAATACATCTCAAAAAGTTGGACTTCTTGAATTTATTGGCTTGGTAACAGATTTTAGAAAAAAGGGGTTATGTAAAGGCCTCTAAATAAACCTTTTCCCCCACCCATTTTCAAATAGTACAGCAGTTTCCTTTCTGGGTTCTACCACTTGTCTTTCAGTTTATCTTACTGTGGTGCGAGTGTGTTGCAATGATTTTGGAAACTATGCCACTGGTATTCTAAATATCTAAATATTGTGAACAAGATGGACCAAGAAGCAGTTGTTTGAACAGAACATGGGAACACTGAATGGTTTAAAATTAAGAAAGGTGTGTGACAGGGTTGTATTCCTTCACCATAATTGTTCAACCTGTATGTTGAGCAAATAATCTGAGAAGCTGAGTTATGTGAAGAAATACATGGCATCAGGTTTGGAGGAAGACTCATTAATAACCTGTGATATACAGATGATAAAACCTTGCTTGCTGAAAGTGAAGAGGACTTAAAATATTTACTGATGAAGATCAAAAAGCACAGCCTTTGGTATGGATTACATCTCAATGTAAAGAAAACAAAAATCCTCACCTCTGGACCAATAAACAACATTCTTATTAATGGAGAAAAGATTGAAATTGTCAAGGACTTTGTTCTTCTTGGATCAACTATCAACTCTCACAGAAAAAGCAGTCAAGAAATCAAACGTCATATTGCACTAGGCAAATCTGCTGCAAAAGACCTTATTAAAGTGTTGAAGAGCAAAGATGTCAGTCAGCTTGAGGGTTAAGGTACACCTGACCCAAGCCATGGTATTTTCAATAACCTCATATGCATGCGAAAGCTGGACAGTGAATAAGGAAGATCATAGGACAATTGATGCTTTTGAGTTATGGAGTTGGAGGAAATTATTGAAAGTGCCATGGGCTTCCCATAGAATCAACAGATCTGTGTTGGAGGAAGTTCAGCCAGAGTGCTTTTTGGAGGCCAGGATGGCCGAACCTCATCTCTCATACTTTGGACATACTGTCATGAGGGACCAGTCACTGGAGAAGGATATCATGTTTGTCAAGGTGGTGGGTCATAGAAAAAGAGGAAGACCCCCAGCAAGATGGATTTGCAAAGTGGCAAATTGGGCAGTGTTTCGTTCTTTTATACATAAAGTCGCTATGAGTCGGTATTGACTCAATGACACCTAAAAACAAGAACACGAAGGAGAGACAAACTACTTCTGAATGTTTAGACACTGCACTGTGTATTAATGCGATGAACTACAGAGTTGGTTTGAACTGCAAGCTTGGTGGTTCACTCTCACCAGACACTCCTACGAAATCCTGTGTGGGTTGGTATGAGTTAGACCAACTCAGTGGCACTTAACAACAACAACAAGACATCACAAAAGTTAGTGACAGATTGGGAAATTGGGCTAAGATAAAGGAATGCTATTTCACCATATAGACTAGCTATTGATTACAAATAATGAAAAGTCCAATATAAAGTAAAAAAAGGGGGATGGCACAAAGGAAGCAGTCTTCTAGTTCATATTGGTCATTCCAGCAGATGATCTAGATACTGCATTGTTTTAGCTAGGATTCAAACAATGTAACTCAAATGTTTTTCTCCTTACAGGTTCAAATTTTCTTCTCTGTAGTCTGTTCCATTCTCACATTGAACCTCAAAATGTGGTGTGCAGATGGTATCTAGCAGTTTTAGAATTCTATACCCTCTCACTTACATCCACGAGAAAAAGAAAGCCTCTTTTTCTATTCTCAGAATAATTCCAAGGCTTACACTTACTGTTGTTGTTGTTGTTGTTAGATACCATCGAGTCGATACCGACTGACTCATAGTGACCTTATGCACAATTGAATGAAACACTGCCTGATCCTGGGCCAACCTCATTGTTGTTGCCACGCTTGATTCCATAGATGCTGCCACTTTGTCAGTCCATCTCATTGGGGTTCTTAGGCAGCTCTTCCCCAATTACATTTTGAGTGCCTTCCAACCTGAAGGGCTAATTTTCCAGCATTATATCTAACAGTGTTTCTTTGTTATTCATATGGTTTTCAGTAAATAAATATTAGGAAGTAGTTCATCACTCCTTCTTCCTAGTCTGTCTTCATCTGGAAGCTCATTTGAAACCTGTCCACCATAGTGAATCTGCTGGCATTTAAAATACTGGTGGCATAGCTTTCAGAATCACGGCAACTCACAAGTCACCACAGTACAACAAACTGACAGACATTATACTCACTAGATCATCTTAAATCACACTCCCAGCCTTGAACCAATCAGTGTGACAATGTGGATGGATACTTTGAATGCTTAACTGGGGTTAGGTATTTTATCCCTTGAACTAGTGGGAGAGATGGCATTCCAATGATTATGTCAACACACTTGACAAAAACAAATGGTGGTTTGGGGAATTGGAAAAAGGGAATGGATGCCATGGAAACAATAAGAAACTGTTTATCTTGGTATTATTAAATTTTAAATTAATTAAGTTACTTACCTGCAAATATTAGTGACAAGTCTTATACTTTTTCTGTATGCTTGCCCATGTTTGTCTGACATCAGAGATAAGATGTATATTATTCCATACTTTTGCCTCAAGATGGGAAAGAGAAAGATATATATCCAGTCTTTCTGATTCATATTTCTGTGCATTTTGGTTAATTTGTGCATTTTGGTTAATTTGTTAAGAAATGTGATTGTGAATCTAAATACTTCCCATATATTTATCTTTGTGTTCCCAGTACCTGACAGCAAGTAGATGCTCACTTAGCATGTTTGCAAAACTGGTATGTTTGCCCAATTGAGCTGGGAATATATTTTTTTGATGTTTGAGTTCTGACATAGGTGGATATACATCCATGTTTACCTCCCTTACCTCCTAAGCTATCTATGGCTGGGTGACTAAACCTGTAACTAGTCAGTCTTGGCCTAGGCCCCTCCATTTATTTCTTCTCACTTGGTGTGGTATTGTAGGATAAGTACAATGTCAGCCATTCAAATCCACCAGCTGCTCCACCAACCTATACAAGGAGGTTGCTATGAGTCAGAACTGATTCAACGGCACTTAGCAACAACAACATTTCACCTACATCCTGAGCTCCTGGGTACTCATTCCATTTACCTCCAGCCACCTCAGTCTACTTAACTCAGGGATTCCCAGTGTATATCATACAACTACTGATTCTAGAAGAAAAGAGGATTCAGATGTTGGAGAAAATTAGACTTTCTGAAGAAGTGTTGAGGAAAGACAAAATCATTTGCTTTATTGGGAATCTTTTGCATGGCAGTTGGGAAACATAGACCAGGTAGAGCAATAAAAGTGTATGATCTATTCCTGGGCATTTCTTCCTTCTAACTCCTAAATTTTACTTCCAGAGTCAAGGATGGATTCCAGGGAAGTATTAAAGCATAGTTATTCAGTGAAGATTTGTTACAAGGAAGGTGAATTAGGGATATTAAGTTGAAAGGTTGGCTAACTAAATGAAATGTTGGCTAAGTATAGGGAATTTGTTGAGGCAAAGAGATTACACATTCTACTCCGAAGAGCATATCCAACACTAGATTCTCCCAACAGCCAGAGATGAGTTCTCATGAAGGACAGACTAGGAAAATTAAAGGAAACAAACTGAAGGTGGTTACATTTCCAGCCTGGATTTCTGAGATAGAGCCTTGGCCTGATGCTGAAAGAAATTGTGGTAGAAAATTCTCATATAAATACCAAATTTTTAGTTTTTTGTATACAAATTTCAAGCCTCCAGAGCAGAGTATCAAAAGCAAAGAAACAAAGAAAATTACTTCTTTCACCACTGATTTTAGAAGTGAAAGTGTTGGACATCCTTACAGGCTAATCCTCTTAGAGAGGTCACAGAGAGGCCTTGGACAGGTGGCTGGATAATCAGTACAGACAACTCGGATGGGCAGAATCACAAATCTTATTTTTTCCTAGTCTTGCAACTCATTGTGATGGTAACCCTGACTCCCAAGGACTTGAAACTGATTGCTTTTACTGCTGCACTGTGAACCCAGTACTCCCTTCACCCACTAACCCTCCCCATGATGTTTGTAAGATGAATCAAAGTACTGATTTCTATCCCTCAATTATCAGAAGCTCATACTGGTCCTCCTTTCCAATCTCCTGGCAAAGGTCAGAGAATAACATAAAAAGAAAAGCCCTTGATATTTGAATGATGAAAACAAGTGACGACACACAGAGGAATACAAAGCTTAAAGGAAATAGAGGAAATACTGCAACAACAATGTTGTAAGGGTTGTTGTTGTTGTTATTAGGTGCCATCAAGTCAGTATTGACTCATGGTGACGTAATGCACAGCAGAATAAAACATTGCCCGATCCTGGGCCAACTTCATTATTGTTGCCACGCTTGAGTCCGTTGATGCTGCCACTTGGCCAATCCATCTTGTTGGGAATTTTCCTCTTTCTTTGACCCTCTACCTTATCAAGCATGTTATCCTTCTCCAGTGACTGGTCCCTCCTGAAAATATATCTGAAGTACGAGAGACGAAGTTTGGCCATCCTGGCCTCCAAGGAGCACTCTGGCTACACTTCTTCCAACAAAAATTTGTTGGTTCTTTTGGCAGCCCATGACACTTTCAATATTCTCCTCCAACACCATAACTCAAAAGCATCCATTCTTCTATGGTCTTCCTTATTCACGATCCAGCTTTTGCATGCAAATGAGGTGACTGAAAATACCATGGCTTGGGTCAGGTGCACCTTAGTCTTCAAGCTGACATCTTTGCTATTCAACACTTTAAAAGGGACTTCTGCAGCAGATTTGCCTAATGCAATACATCACTTGATTTCTAGACTGCTGCTTCCGTGAGTGCTGATAGTTGATCCAAGAAGAATGAAGTCCCTGACTATTTCAATCTTTTCTCCATTGATAAGAATGTTGTTCATTGGTCCAGTGGTGAGGATTTTTGTTTTCTTTACATTGAGATGCAATCCATACCAAAGGCTGTGCTCTTTGAGCTTCATCAGTAAATATTTTAAGTCTTTTTCACCTTCATCATGCAAGGTTGTATCATCTGCATATCACAGGTTATTAATGAGTCTTCCTCCAATTCTAATGCCATGTTTTTCTTCATATAACTCAGCTTCTCGAATGATTTGCTCAGCATACAGATTGAATAATTATGGTGAAAGGATACACTCTGTCGCACACCTTTCTTAATTTTAAACCATTCAGTGTTCCCATGTTCTGTTCAAACAACTGCCTCTTGGTCCATGTACAGATTCCTCATGAGCACAATTCAGTGTTCAGGAATACTCATACTTCACAATGTTGTCCATAGCTTGTCATGATCCACATAATCAAAAGCCTTTGCATAGTCAATAAAGCACAAGTAAATATCTTTCTGATATTCTCTGCTTTCAGCCAAGATTTATTGGACATCAGCAATGATAGCCCTCATTCCACGGCCTCTTCTGAATCCAGCTTGAACCTCTCGAAGTTCTCTGTTAATGTATGCTTGCAGCCGTTTCTGTATTACTTTTAGTAAAACTTTACTCGCATGGGATATCAAAGATGTTGTCTGATGACTTCTGCATTCCATAGGGTCACCTCTCTTTGGATTGGGCACAAATATGGATCTCTTCCAATCAATTGGCCAAATAGTTGTCTTCCAAATTTCTTGGCAGAAATGAGTGAGTGCCTCCTGTGCCACCTCACTTTCTTGAAAGAGTTCACTTTTTATTCTATCAAATTCTAGTGCCTTGTTCTTTGCCAATTTCTTCAATGCACCTTGGACTTTTTCCTTCAGTATCATTGGCTCTTGATCATATGCTACCTCTTGAAATGATTGAACATCAACCATTTCCTTTTGGTACAGTGACTCTGTGTATTCCTTCCATCTTCTTTTGATTCTTTCTGCATCATTCAATAATTAGCCCAGAGAATCCTTCAATAATGAAAGTTTAGGTTTGAAATTTTTCTTCAGTTCACTTAGCTTGAGAAATGATTAGTGGATTCTTCCATTTTGGTTTTCTAACTCCAGATCTTTGCACTTTTTGTAACATTTGGCTTTATCTTCTCAAGCTGATCTATGAAATTTTCTGGTCAACTCTTCTAACCCCTCATTTCTTCCATTTGCTTTAGCATCTCTACACTGGAGAGGAAGTTTCAGTGTCTCTTCTGACATCCATTTTGACCTTTTCCTTCTTTCTTGTCTTCTCAATGACTTTTTGCTTTTTTCATGTATGATGTTCTAGATGTCATCCCACAACTCTTCTGGTCTTCAATATTTAGTGTTTAATGTATCAAATCTGTTCTTCAGATGATCTCTAAATTCAGGTGGGATATAGTCAAGGTCATATTTTGGCTCTCATGGACTTGTTTTCTTTTTCTTCAGCTTTAGTTTGAATTTTCATATGGGCAATTGATGGTCTCGTCCACAATCTGCCCCTGGCCTTGTTTTGTCTGATGATATGGAGCTTTTCCATCATCTCTTTCCACAGATGTAGTCAATTTGATTTCTATGTCTTCCATCTGGCGAGGTCCATGTAGATACAGACTAAACAGGTATTGAAGGAATAGTGGAAGTATATCTACAAATATATAAGCATTTAACATAGGATATATGTACATCTATACTTACCTTTGCTGCAAACATACCTATGAATACTGTGGTGCATTGGTTGGTCGGTTGGTTATGTGCCATGGAGTTAGGTCCATCACATAGCGACCCTGTATAGGATTTCTGAGTCTGCTAATGTTTATGGGAGAAGAAAGCTTCATCTTTCTCTGGTGGGACAGCTGATAATTTCAAGCTGCCTACCTTGAGGTTAGTAGACTGACTTGTAACCACTAAGCTACCAGAGCTCCTTTGTGGAGCTTACAGGGGACAAGATGATGAAATCTTCTTCGACATTACCAAATACCTCGAGGCAATGAGTTGCTTTTCCTGGGGGTTCAGGACCACAGTCTTCAGGGCAATTGGCATGACATAGTCCACAAAGACAGTGCTTTAAATCCTACTTTGGTGAGTAATGACTGGGATATTAAAAACTCATGAGCAGCCAAGGTGCAACAATTGGTCTCTCCATGTTTAGAAGAAAGATGAAAGTTGAAGACAATTATATTCAAATAGTCCAGTGGACTGATGGAACACACGAACATCAGTCTCCACAACTCTGAAACCAGAAAAAAACTAGCTATTCTCAGGCTACCACTAACAACTGCTTTGAAAGGGATCACTTTAGAAGGTCTCAGATAAAGTGGGAGAAAATGTGGAACAAGCTAATAAAGAAGATCTGGTTTACTTGTTGAAAAGAGACTGGGGGAGCAGGAGACTATGGCTCTTGGCCATCCTTCAGGTTTGGAACAGAACATACCATTATGGTCCATTTTCCAGCCAAGTGGTAGATAGGCATAATATTGTGGTTTAGTGAAGTCAGTTGATTCCGACTCATAGCACTCCTGTATAGGATTTCCATAGAGTGGCTGGTGAGTTGAACAGTTGACCTTACTGCTCAAACTGTCCTTGTGGCCCACTGCATTACCCTGAGGTGTTATATCAGGACTCTGTATAGCTATATAGCTGGATGTGGTGGGGAAGGGTGGCAAAAACACTACCAAGGTATGTTTGCAATGAAATGGTCAATCATTCAAGATCAAAGTGCAAACTTTACCTAAGAAAAAAGTTCAGAAGGTTAAGAGGGTGGAATGGATTTAAGAACTATAGGTAGGAAATTGTTATATGGAAGAGATTGCAATCATTGTGATGAAACAAAGTATTTGATTTGCTGAATGTACAACTGATGATCTGCTCTGTAAACCTTCACTCAAAACACTGGTTTTCTTTAAAACCAACAAAAAGCATTGTTGTTGAATCAATTTAAACTCACAGTGACCTTATATAGGGTTTCAAAGACTATAAATCTTATTGGAGCAGACAACCTCATCTTTCTCCTAAGGAGGAGGTGGTGTATTTGAACAGCCTAGCTTGCATTTAGCAGTCCAATACTTAAACCACAGAGACAGCAGAACTCCTCTTATTCCCAGGTTTCCCCCCAGAGTTTTCCAGCTGCTTGTACTCTACCTAAGTGCTTCTTTAGGATTTTGCTCTCAGAGCTGTTCCATACCTGGAATACCCATCCTGGTAGCACACAGAGTTTGAGATTATATCAAAGAGACTGCCTATCAAAGTTTGAACATCAATATGTATTGTAAATGCATATCTATTTCTGTTCACACAGATTTTGTTTTGTTTTGTTTTCCCTCTTATCACAAATTTTCACACAGAGGTGTGCCATTGTGCCGGTACTTGTATTCCAAACCTCACTTTGGGAGAAAATTTTTTGAGTACATGTCTCCTGCATTTATTGTCAGGGTGATTCACCTTAATTTAAACTGGAAGACACCAAGACGCAGGGTATTTAGAAATTAAGTGGCAGAGTTTACTGAGTCTTTTAATACCCAAAACCCTTTGCTGTTGACTCAATTGTGACTCATGGGGACCCTAGAAGACATAGTGGAACTTTCCCATATGGTTTCCAAGGCTGTAAATCTTTATGGAAGCATATTGCCACACCTTTCTCCCCAGGGGCAGTTGGTGGGTTCAAACCACTTACCTTTGGGCTAGAAGCCTGGTTAATTTAATACAAATTATAATAATTAAATTACTAAAGATCACTTAAAATTTGGAGCACACTGATTACTCTAAAAAAAAATCAAAATGACTTCCAACTTTACAACCTGTGACAACAAATAAGAGGAAACATTAGTCGCAATGATCAAAACAAGATAGTACTCATAGTCTACTATCTTACAAGCTTTCATGAGGGTGCTTAGTGTGAGAACACAGAGAGTAAGACAGAATCCCAACTGCATAATTTCCATCTTGTCCAGTGGGTCTGGTAAAGAGGGGGATAAGACTTTATGATACAATTGCAAGTAATTGTTTTCAACTCTAATGGGGATTATCACACTGTAAAGGAGCTCTGGTAGCGTAGTGGTCACGAATCGGGCTGCGAATCTTAAGGTCAGCGGTTCGAAACTACCAGCTGCTCCGCGGGAGAAAGATCAGGCTTTCTACTCCCGTAAAGATTTACACCCTCGGAAACCCTGTACAGGGTCGCTATGGGTTGGACCCGACTCGACGGCACTTAATAACAACAACAACAATGTAGAAGAGGTGCAACTAAAAGAGGGAGAAGTTAATCTGTCATCTCAGGAACATGGACTCTAGGACCATCAGGAAGGAAGAACGTGAGAGGAACAAGGTATCCTGACCAGAAACGCAGCGACAATAGAGATCGTGGCAGAGGCGATGGCATAGAGAGACAGAGCAGCAGTGGACTTTAGTCCCACGGACTTACAAAAGCAGTGTGCCTGTGGACAGGGGGCTAGCTTGCAAAATGTGCCCTTTGGACATTTAAACATACATTTACAATGTGGTATGTGTATAGCAATTTAAAAAGGGGGTTAATAGAAGTAAATACTGTTGACTAAGGGTGCATGGGGAGTTATTGTAATCATTATAATGATCTGAATGTAAAATTAAAAAAAAGTATACGTGGGAATTTTCAAAATGGGAGGAGGGGTATATGTTACAGTTATCTTTGAAGTTAGCTTTATGTAGTTTAACAGTAATTTTATTAATTTAATCTCAGCCTTACTAGAAAATTGTCAGGAAGACAGAGAAGAACATGACCATTATAAGAATGTGACTTAAAGTATTTATCTTAAAACTTGATAATAAAAAACAACCAATTATGCATCTCTGGACAGTCATTTCTTTTCTTGTTTCAAGGACAAAGTGAATAGTACATCTTTGGGGAAATGTCCTCTACCAGGAATGACAGATAAATATTGTCTTATTGGTTAACTAGTCAGAATGTAAACATATTTTTTATATAATAGGATGAGTGTTAATGAAGAATACACTGTAATGAAAAGAGGGTGTCATTGCTTAAATATTTTAAGTAGATGAGACATTTTTTAAAACGTGTTTTTGACCCTAAATTCAGTATCTGGGAGTTCAATCTGTCTTAAATTTGATTCTGAGAAAGATTGCATCATTGAGACCTGTAAAATATCTTACCTTTAAGATCAGAAAGTGACATCTCTTTAAACTGGATTAGAATTATACAAGTTAATACCTGAAAAATAGTTTATATAAATAAATGGTCCCAAATAATAGCCATTCTTTTCCATTCTGATTCCATCAAACCTTTTCAAATAAATGCTGATCTTTATTAGTTTATCAGAACCATTCTAGGTATATGTATATATATATATATATATATTATATTTTTTCTTTCCACTGGTACTTAACAACAACAACAACAACAAGAACTTTAAATCATTCTTAGAAAATTGCACAATGCTGTTGATTAGCTGATATTTAGTTGATTCTAAAAGTTTTGACTTGAAAGCTGGTAATTGCTAGCATAATACTGCCATGAGTTTAACAGAAATAAAATAAAGTCAAAACACTTTACTTTG
Source organism: Chrysochloris asiatica (assembly GCF_000296735.1). Lineage (NCBI taxonomy): Eukaryota > Metazoa > Chordata > Mammalia > Afrosoricida > Chrysochloridae > Chrysochloris > Chrysochloris asiatica. The sequence continues at coordinate 16,864,243 of NW_006408553.1, read as the reverse complement.
GTTTTTCTAGAATACTATTATTTCTTCTCTGGCAAAGCTTTTTAAGTCCTATGATTCAAGCTTATCTCAGTAATTAAAAGAATGATTTTTTAAAAATTCTCACAAAAGATTCTACATATTAAACTTCATTAAAATGCAATGTTCATAAAGACAGGATTTTTTTACCTTATCTAAATGTGAAGAGAAAGCCAGGAAGGAAATTAGAGGCTTTCCTCATATCAAATGACCATGTGTGTAAGCTACAATTTAGTTATATAACTAAAAAACTTGACACATTAACAAATAATAACATGGTTAATAATTCAATTTCTCTTCAGAGAGTTGAGGAAACTAGTAAGGAATGAAAGTAGAGAAGAAGAAAAGTCCTACTTGCTAAGCTGTTTATTAGAACAGCAGAAAATTAGTTCTTAGGAAAATGGTATGCTTATAGTTGAATAGGGCTGCGAACCGCAAGGTCAGCAGTTCGAAACTACCAGCTGTTCCGCGGGAGAAAGATGAGGCTTTCTGCTCCCATAAAGATTTACAGCCTCGGAAACCCTGTACAGGGTCGCTATGAGTCGGAACCGACTCCATGGCACATAACAACAACAACATAGTTGATAACAAGGCTCTCTGGTAGCGTAGTGGTTACGAATCGGGCAGATAATCTTACGGTCAGCAGTTCGAAACTACCAGCGGTTCTGTGGGAGAAAGATGAGGTTTTCTGCTCCCGTAAAGATTTACAGGCCTCGGAAATCCTGTACAGGGTTGTTATGAGTCGGCACCGACTCCACGGCACATAAGAAAAACAACAACATAGTTGATGACATGGTGCTCTGGTAATGTAGTGGTTACAAGTCAGGCTGCTTATCTCAAAGTCAACAGCTCAAAACTACCAGTGGTTTCTCAAGAGAAAGATGAACCTTTGTGCTCCCGCAGAGATTTACAGCCTCAGAGATCCTATACACTGTCATTATGATTCGGAACTGACCCCAAGGCACATGACCATCACCCACCACTACCACCATAGTTGATGACATTAATTTACAAAGGAACAAAATTCACCCCTTGGCATGATCTGGTACAAACCCATTTACTGCAGAAATCAAGAAAATATTTAAGGTTCAAAGGGACCATTGTAGTCCAACAAGTAAGAGAGCCATGCATATAAATATAAGTCACAGGGCATTAAAGAGCACAGCAACTGAACAATGGAAGACTTTGCTCCCAGAATAGAGTGTTGTCATGGAGACACAACCCAAGTGAACTGTTTAGATAAAATCTTGTAAAACAGCTCTCAGTAAAACCATACTGCCAATACTCAGGCATCAGCTTGTCTGAGTCAGCCAAAGGGGATGGACAAACAGGTAAGAACATCCCACGATGACTTATTTGAGAATACTGTTAGATAAATGCAATGTTCACGTGTGTCAGAATAGATCTGTGCTCCCTAGATTTCAGTGGCTGAATTTTGAGAAGTAATTCAAGAGGCCTTTTTTCTCAAACTTCAAACTTTCAGTTAGCAGTTGTTATTGTTGCTGTTAAGTGCCCTCAAGTTGGTTCTGACCCATAGTGACACTGTATAGGGTTTCTGAGGAGTGGCTGGTGAGCTTGAACCCCAAACTTTTTGGTTCAAACCAATTTTGCAGTCCAGCACGTTAACCCATAGAGCCACACCACGGTATAAGATTTAAAAAAAAAAAAATTTTTTTTGAATAACAATATTTGTGAGTTACCAATTCACTAATCAAGTTATCATTTCTGCTATGTAATATTAGAAATAACTCTATTGAATACATTACTGGTTCAGGCAGAAAACTCTATTAGGGTCATAACTCTAATCCCTTAATCATATCCTAGCTTGTAACATTTCTTAGTTATTGTTGATATATGCCGTCAAATTGGTACCGACTCACAGTGACCCTATGCACAACAAAATGAAACACAGCTCGGTCCTGTGCCCATCTTAAAATCATTATTATGCTTGGACCCACTGCTGCTGCCACTGTGCCAATTCATCTCATTAGGGGTCTTCCTCTTTTTTGCTGACCACCTACTTTACCAGGCATGATCTCCTTCTCCAGGAACTGGTTCCTCATGACAATATGCTTGAAATAAGAGAGAGTAGTATATTTTGTTAATAAATAAGATTTTTGTTTTAATAATTTTAAATTGCTGGTTGGTTTGAACTATAAGGTCCGTGGTTCAAGATCAGTAGCCACTCCTTGGAAACCCTATACAGGGCCACAATGAGTCAGAACCAACTTGATGGCACTTAGAAACGAGTTGGGAGCATCCGGCCCACTGGCCATAAAAGGCCCATGAAATCATTTGTTCTGGCCCTGCTAAGGCAACCACAATCCAGCCATTACATTGTAGTTGTTGTTAAGTGCTGTCGAGTCTATTCCATCCAGTAGTAGCCCTGTATAGGATTTCCAATAAGCAGCTGGTGAGCTTGAACCACCAACCTTGCAGTACAAATGACTTTGCAGTCTGACACATTAGCCCACAGCACCACACCAGCACTACATTGGTGGCTATGGTGGCTATGTGCCATGGAGTCGGTTCAATTCATAGTGCCCTGTACAGGGTTTCCGAGGCTGTACATCTTTATGGGAGCAGAAAGCCTCTTCTTTCTCCAGTGGAACAGCTGGTAGTTTTGAACCACTGAGGCCAATTTGTAACCACTACACTACCAGAACTCCTTGTTGTTGTTGTATGCCATCGAGAGTGTTCCAACCCATAGCAACTCTGTATAGGGTTTCCAAGGAGTGGCTGGTGTGCTTGAATCCCCGACCTGGCAGTACAAATGGCTTTGCAGTCTGGCACATTTACCCACAGTGCCACACTAGGACTCCCCAGAACTCCTTAGGAGTGACTTAATTAAATGTTTGACCAAATATAGCAGACTAAATTTTAAATCGATAATTTTGTATGGCCTGCAAATTATGCTATAAATTTTGGCAGAAACAAGATTCCCTCCCTTCCACCCTCCACCGAACTGAATGAACTCCTTGAACTTTGACTTGAGGATAACTTAGTAAAGGTGATATCCTTGAACAGGTACAGTTCTCCCCATCAACTATCTTTCACCCCCAGAAGTTTTCCCACACTGACTTCTCACTAACACCACCACAGTCCGTTTTCTTTAACTAAATAAGTCAGCTCCATGTAACCCTGTGTAAGGAGCTCTGGTAACGTGGTGGTTACGAATTGGGCTGCGAACTGCAAGGTAAGCAGTTTGAAACTACCAGCTGTTTTGCGGGAGAAAGATGAGGCTTTCTGCTCCCGTAAAGATTTACAGTCTCGGAAACCCTGTTCAGGGTTGCTATGAGTTGGAACTAACTCCACGGCACATAACAACAACAACATATGAACCTGTGTAGGGTCACTATGAGTCGGAACCGACTCCACAGCACTTAACAACAACAACAATGCATCCCATATATAACTTACTTTTCCATCAATTCTTATCCTTCACAGCAATCCAAACCCAGACAAAAATTCTACTTATTTAGAAAAATCTGCTTAGCCTCCTTTTAACTTCTCCTTCCCCAAACATTATGTCAACACTTAATAAAAATGTCAAATCATGGGGCTTAATCCAACTCCACATTTCTAAAGAATCATTCTGATATCTCTTAGAACATGCAAGGTTTATCTTTCTACCTAGCCTGTTTACTCTGGAGAGTTTGAATTCCTTTAGTAGATTATTCTCTTAACACCATAGTGTATGACTAGGCCTGCACTCGTGCATTGTATAGTTTTGGTTTTTAATATCAGGAACAGTTTTTGGGTGAACAAAGTTGCGTGCTGATATATTTAAAATAAAATTAAACATGTCAGTCAACAAATCCCTATTGTTCAAGAGCTTAAAAAAAAAACAAAAACAAATTGCCATGGTGTCAATCATGACTCATGGAGATCCCATGTGTGTTAGAGTAGAGGTGTGCTACATAGGGTTTCATTGACTTAATTTTGAAAATTGGTCGTGAGGTCTTTCTTCTGAAGTTCCTCTGGCCAGACTCAATCTTCCAGCCTTTCAATTAGTAGCTCAGAAGTGTTAACTGCATCACCAGGGACTCTAGTCAGATATGTGCAAACTTCTTATTGGGGCTTGAGTGTTCCTTCACTTTGCCCAAGACTTCTATAGTCTGTTTTACCTCCACCTCCTTTTATGCATTTTATGTCTGTCCTGGCTGAGCTATTTGTAGTTATTTGAACACCACCTTTTAGTGTGTTGTCTTTCCACATGCAATTTAGCTCTTTCCAAGAATTTACATTTTTTTTAACGCTTTATTGTGAATTATGTGATAGTTTCATGGGAGAACATTAGCTTTACATTCATCCTATCATATCTCATTTCATTGCCATGGTTATAATCCCCTCCATGCATCATCAACCAACCAAAGTGTATACCCTGCAAGCCTGCCCCCAGGTCGTCAGCACACAGCCCCTCTCCATCTCTGGGTCTAGAGTCCCTAGTTGCTCCATCTCTCCACGTCATCGTCTCTGCCTCCATCTCTGGCATCACTGTTTCTCTGGGTAGGGTCCCGCACTCCGCTCTTCTCCCTTAATGGTCCAAGGAACCTCTGTTCCTGGACTGCAAAGTCAGCCACTCCCCTCCTTTTGCTACAAAATATCTACTTTTATATTTCCAACCCTCACAGTCAATCCTGATAGCAATTATTCACTATTGTGCCACATGAGTGCTATACCCATCTCTTTTCATCAGCCCCGCCCAGGTAGATTGAATACTATTCAGTGGAGATTCTACCTTCCTCCAAGTTTACTTTTTATACCACACAGATGTTGTTGTTGTTAAGTGCCATTGAGTTGGTACCAATTTATAGTGGCCCTATAAACAATAGAACAACAACAACAATAACAAAAAATCCCTGCCCAGTCCTGTACCAACCTCACAATCTTTGCTAAATTTGAGCCCACTGCTGATATCACTGTGCCAATCCATCTAGTTAGGGTTCTTCCTCTTTCTCTCCCATCCTTTACTTAATCAAACATGATATCCTTCTCCAGGGACCGGTCCCTCCTGATAATGTGTCTGAAGTATGAAAGATAAAGTCTGGACTTCCTAGCTTCCAATGAGCATTCTGACTGTACTTCTTCCAACACCGATTGGTTTGTTCTTTTGGCAGGCCATGTACTTTTAATATTCTCTTCCAACATCATAACTCAAATGCATTTTATATCAAACAGATATTTGCTCTCAAAATATTGCTAAAAGTTTATTGTTTTCTTAATAAGTCTGATCAAGTTGATAGAATTGGGTGCAGGAATCATGCACTTTCACCCCATTTTGGATGCTGGCTATGTGTACCCAAGTAAATTACTGAACCTTATTACTTATGTCCACCTTATTCTCAGTAAGTTGATTGCTCAGATCTTTTTGATGATAGTCATAGTGGGAACACTCTAAGATGATCAAAAGTTCAAAGAGAACTCAGAGTCTAAGATTCACAACTCACAGATTTTACTTAAGATCCTTCATGTTTGTATTTAGAAACACTGACCAGTCTACATCTATTGGGAGCTTTGAGATACAATTCATTTTTTGAAACTTGGGAACTTTGTTCCATTGCACCAACCGTCCAGAAAGTGAAAACTCACAATGACTGAATGATTATGGGCCCTAGAGACTGGAAAAAAGTTTATGTCATATGTCCTTGGCCAGGAAGGATAGGAATTTGGAGAGAACAGAATAGAAAGATGACAGATTTGGAAGCTGTGTACAGGAGTGTGAAGGGCCTATGGGGAATGCATGGTAGCATATTGCCAGCGCAGCCTTTCTGGAACAGTTGCTGCCAGCACAGACAGACAAAGCCTATTTATTGAAAAGCATTGTTTCAGCTTCTCCATAGCTGCGTCAGAGAGCACAATGAGGCTTCTGAGTCCACGTGAAGCTGTCAGCTCAGGGAGAATGGTCCACAACCTTCAATATACATTCTTTTTCAGAACACGGAAAGACAAAACACAAAAGAATCTTGCAGAATAATCTCTTGTAAAATACGACTGAATTCTGCATTAAGTAATTGAATGTAGCCTTTCTTACAGCAATTTGGATGAATGCTGGGTATCCGGAAATCAGGGTGAGAGAGAAGATGTGAAAGGTAGAATTTTGTGATTAGGCGAGACTCTGTCTTCAGCTTGGCAGGGGATAGTATTAAAATGGTTTGTAAATTTAACAAAGCATATGGTAATATTTTCATTAACAGTCCCCTTAGCTTTAATGGTAGGTAATAATTGCTGACAGATGACAGTCATTTTGATTGCTGGCTAGTACTAGTTATTCCATGGAAGGTGAATTGAATGTGTGAATCTACTTCACTTAAAGAAAATCCATTTGATGGGCAACTCATGAGCTTTAGAAACTGGGTCATTCAGTGCCCCTTATGTTTTATTTCAAAGAACCTTAGTTTCAATAATTAGATAAAACATCTTTCTGGGACTGGGACTATTCAGTATTATGACATCTGTATGATTAACATGGAGAAAAGGGAAGAGTGAGACTCTCTGACTTGCAGTGTCTCCCAAAGCTTATTAACCTCATAATGTATACTGCCATCTTGAGTGTAGGCAAACTGCCTGCTCAGGATTAACTCTTATGAATATATTCACAAAAATTAGTATAGCATATGCCCCTTTGCATATTAAACCATCGTTTGTATTGTTATTCCAGGTCAGTTCCTTCCTCTGTCATCATAATGACCAACAACCTCTAGCATGTAAGACTGATGAGAGCAAGGACTTGTCCATCTTCTTTTCTCTTTATCTTGTGGAGTCATGGTATAGAATAAACACTCACTGGACCACAAGGTCAGTTTGGATTGCACAGTCAACTGTTCAAACCCACTGCTGCTCCTCAGAAATCATATACAGGGTCACTATGAGTCAGAATTAACTCTATTACACTTAACAATAACCACAACAGTAGCTAGCACAGTCTCTAAGGAGCTAGGATAGTGTAGCAATCTGGGCTGCTAGCAACAAGGTCAGTAGTTCGGATCTACCAGTATCTCCCCAGAAAAAGGATGAAACTTTCTGCTCCCATAAAGACTTATAACCTTGGAAACCCTATACAGGGTTGCTATGAGTCAGAACCAATGCAGTGACACACTATAACCGGCAGTCTCTGCACATTATAGACACTCATTAAAAATTGGTTATATAAAATAATAATCTACAATAAGTAATGTAACACTGTATAGAGTCATGAGAAAACAAGCCTACAAACACAGTATTTCCCCTAAATGGAAAGCAGTTTGTTTTAATCATCCCATCCAGTGAAGGTTTTCTCTTCTGGTATCTGGTATGTTGGCTCCATATGTTTCGTAGAGATAATGCTCAGACTTGTATGTGTTCTCCTCAACATTTAGTTTCAATATATCAGACATTGATCACAAGCTTTTAGAAAAATCAAGGGTAAAATGGTGAAAATTCTCCATCTTTGTCAAAGAGACCTTACTTCTATTGGGGAAGAAGGTCTTATGATATTCACTGAGGAAACAGCTCTTCTTGACCCATGGCATCAGCTCGCTCATGTCCTATTGGAACACTATGCCTTTTAACTTTACTTGGAGGGTGGGTAACCACAATAACATTATTTTAATTTATAATGAAGAAAATAAATAACTAAAACATGAACTTGGCAAGAAAGAAACTAGTGAAAAATAAAATGTCTGGATATGGTATAAAATTTGAGGAATCCAGAAGTCCTAGTAGGTTCTTTGGTTTGGGTAGGAATGGGGAGGCTGCAAACATCTAAAACTGAGCTACATATTCTGAGCTACTGTCGTTAAACTGTGGATTAGATATTAATCAATTTCAAGCCAATAATGATTGGTTGGTGCAAACAGTTACTCACTAAACCACCAATCAGAATGTTGATAGTTCAAACACACTCAAAGGCACATCTGAAGAAAGGTCAGGAAATCTGCTTCCTAAAGGTCATGGCCTTGGAAACCCTATGGAGCAGTTCCACTCTGCACACATGTGGTCACCATGAGTTGGAATCCACTCTACAGCAACTAACAACAACAAAGTGTGATTACAGAAAGAGAAACTGACACATCATTGCAGTTCATTTTTCCTTGGTTTCAGAGAACATTCAGGCAACCCTACTGATACTCATTGGTAACAGGTTGCCTGGTCAAGTACTGGGCAGAACAGAATTCAGTCTCCAGGCTTCAGGCTAGTGGTTCTTTATGTTTTATATCTTTGTGAAGGCCTGGTCTAATTACTTCCTTTTTAGTATTGCTAGTTTGGATCTCCCAGTGAGAGATGTACGTCTGAACATTTTTAAGCCATGCTGTTTTTCAATGTGAAAATCTCACAAAAGACAGTGTGTACTACAGCCCAGAGACAAATGAAACAAAATCATGTCTGTCTACCTGGCAGATTATATTATCAACAGACAGCATTATGCCTCCATTTGTAGCTCTTATAAGTCCCCTCAAAATTTAGTAATAATGGCATGTGTTTTTTTGGAGCTGCTTTCAAATCATAAGGAACAGGGAATAATCTACAGAACATACTTTCCTCTTCTTTCATGCTTTCTGTCTTTTATAGCTATACTTATTTTTGTTTTCTGGTAATAACATTGGGAAAAACAGGATTGGCTTCTCAGATTCAAGAAAATCCAAAGATAAACTGAGATCTCTCAGATTTTGTGGTTTCTTAACTTCATGGTCAGATTCCTAGAAAGTGACCCTGGGGTGAAGTTTTGAGGAAGACGAAGGTTACCTAGTGATTAAAAAAAAAAAAAACAGTGAAGCTTCCATAACATTATAAAAGAGATTTGGACTAGAAAAGTGCTCCTTAAAATTTTTTGTGCAAAATAATCATCTGGAATATTGGTAAAATACAGATTCTGAGCCTGATCTTGGGTAGGGCCTGAGAGTCTGCATTTCTGACAGGCTTCCAAGTATTGCAGTTGTTGCTAGTCCACAACCATCAACAAGTAGTTTTCCCAAGGACCTGAAATCTACTTTTGTTATTTATTAACTTGTGACATAGACAGTCACTTAAACTCAAGACATCGGTTTGTTCACTTGTTTTACTTTTAAGTTGAGATTCGCAAAACCAAACTTTTTGCCACTGAGTTGAATTCAGTTATAGCAACCCTATAAGACAAAGTAGGATTGCTCCATAGGGGCTCCAAAGTTGTGAATCTTTATGGAAGTAAGCATTTTGTGGTTTATCAGTTCAATGTTTAGTCCACTGTGCAATTTAAAGTCCCACGAGGGGACCTTAAATTGGGATTGTTGTTGTTGTTAAGTGCAGTAGAGTTAGTTCCAACTCACAGTGACCCTGAATAAGATTTCAGAGAAGTGACTGGTGGATTTGAACTGCCAACCTTGTGGTTAGCAGTCCAGTGCTTATCTTACAGCACCACCCATGACTCCAAATTGGGATGAGTACAATCAATATCAGAATATATTTTACCAGATGCTGTGAGATATAAAGTGAAAACTATGTTTCTTTTGCATATATATAATGCATATTATAAGAATCCAATCTAAGTAATTATTTATTAATAATTTTTGTTATTATTAAGTGCCATTGAGTTGGTTCTAACCAATAACGATCCAATATAGGGTTTCTGAGAAGTGGCTGGTTGGTTTGAACCAACAACATTATGGTTCAAACTGACCTTGAAGTACAATGCATTATCTTGAAGTGCCACACCAGGACTCCTGAAGGTCATTTTAAAGAGAAAGAAAAATCACAAAAAGCTAACAATGAGAAAGGCGTGTCCAGTGTTAAAATGGTGATCATGATAAAGAATAAAGTCAAACATCTCAACATGGGACATTCTCACTTGAAAGGACAAGCTGACCAGCCTACGGAAGTTAGAGGAACAGAAGATACTTCTGGAAAGAAATACCATCAGGAAAAATTCAAATCAAAAACGGTGGTCTGATTGCCTACTACAAGAACAAGCAAGTTATTCGCCAAGGAACCATCAAGGTAAGTAATCAAGTCCCTTCATGACAACCCCCACCCCCAAGACTAAAACTCAAAGAGAACATAAAAGCAGGCAAGTAATCTTGCTCATAATCAAGTTGGTCTACTGGTGAGTGGAAGTAGGGTAAAGGCAGCAATGAAGATATGGGCTGAGTTCAACCACATTCCATAGACCCCCATCAACCTGGAGATAAGAGAGAGAACAGGATGGGCTGGTTGGTCCAAAGTATGGTGAGACCTGGGGACTCCTAGGCCCATGGACAAGGACCTAGCTATGGAGTGCTAGAGCTGAGAATGAAGTGTCCAGCTGATATGAAGTTAGGGGAGACACACAAGAACACCTAAACTTTCAGATAGTACTCATTTGACCTAGCTTCAGTGGCTGGATGATCAGAACTCTACTAGAGGAAGATAAAACAAAGCAAAACAAAACAACAACAACAACAAAAAACGATATAGGAAACAAGTGCAAATTGCTATAATTTGATGAACTTGACCTGTGCTTATGGATGTAGTAGCTCAAAATACCAAATGAGAGGGAAGGAGTCAGATTGGGGGAGAGCTATAAAGGCATGAAGTGATTGGCTTACAAATTTTTAAGAGGGCATTTAATTTTAGAGTGTGCCAGGGAAGGTAGAATCCCTGCTGAATAATTTTCATCTTCTCTAGATGGATCTGGTGAAAGGAGATGGGGGTGCGATTCTTATGATTCAATAGTGAGTAATTGTTATCATGACTAATTGCGATTGTCACAACTATAAAGTTAGAAGTTTAGTAACAAAAAGGAGGGTAGTTAATTTTACAGTCCAGGAACAGAGGACCCTAGAACAACCAAGGGAGAATAGCATGAGCAGAATGTGGGACCCTATCCAGAGAAGCAGTAACACCAGGGATGGAGGCAGAGATGATGACATGGAGAGATAGAGCAGCTGAGAACTCTAGACTCATGGAAAGGGAAAGACTGTGTGCTGTGGCCAAGAAGTAAGCTTACAGAATGTGCTCTTTTGTTGCTTAATTGATTATATATTCCTGAGTGTTTTTGTGTTCATAAATTAAAAAAACAAAAACCCAGAGGGAATAGAAGCAAATATTGTTGAATGATGTTGCACAGAGCCTATTGTAATCATTGCAAAGAAATGTTTTATGATAGAATGAGTGTAAAACTGATGTTCTCTCATGTAAGCTATCACTCAACTTACAATAAAACTTTAAAATAAAAAACACACCTCAACAACAGACAACAACTCAGAGTAAAAGCATATCCTGTCATTAAAAATCCAAGAAGAGATGAGTCATAGGTAAGAACTGGTATAAACACATGAACTTGCCCTGGTCACGAAGTCTATTGCCCTTCAGGCAGGAAATCTAAGGGGGCAAGACTCTTGGGAAATTGCAACTCTGTGTCATGTGGATTGCCTTCTGATCATTACTACAAAATAGTGACTTGATAGGAGAGAATGACAGTAGATTTTAAAACCAGGTTAGAAGCAAATGAAAGTAAAATAAAGCAGCACTCCCTTGGGAAAGGGTATAATAAATTGAACAAACACTGCTGGTTTGTTCACTGAGCTCTGTCTCTCTCTCTCTGTCTCATGCATGTGCGTGTGCATGTGCGCACACACACACATACACACACAGAGCCAGAAATATAAACTTAATCTTAAATAAGAAGCTGTTTTCTGAGCTGCTGCTAGCTTTAAACCAAAATTGATAGTGAGTCACTGCTTTTTGAAATGGTCTCATTGCAGCCTTGGCTTATCATATGAATGGAGGAGGCAATTTGTCCCTGAACTCAGAGGTAAACCAGATTTAGTATACAATTTAAGAGAAAATAGTTTTCCTGTAAACGTGTTTTTTCCCTTATAGCTTTGTTTCTGGAACTGATTGTGACTGATTGAGAAATGTGGGGACTATTGCAATTAACTGGCACCAAACATCAGTCATCTGACTGTCAAACTGGTCTGACTGTAATAAAGAGGGTGACCTCAACTGAGATGCATCAAAATACAACTTTGTAGCACACATCCTTTTGAAATCAATAGGAGTAGGGAATGTTCTTTGGTTGCAGGCAAAACCAAACCAAACCAAACAAAACCAACAACAAATAAACTTTGACAAACTTATTTACTAAAGGGATTTATATAGAATGGAAGATAATCAAAGCATACATGAGATCCAATCCTGAAACAGAAGGAATGAGGCAGCAGAAATAGCTCCACAATTTCCTCTACTTGTTCTTGCTATTAAGTGCCATTGAGTTCAATGTTTTCTTTACATTAACCATGTATAGGATTTCTGAGGAGTGCCTGGTAAGTTTGAACCACCAACCTTGTGGTTAGCAGTCCAGTGCTTACATAAACAATCACACCAGATCTAGCATGAACAAACTCTGTAACTTCTATTCATCCCATTCGAAATCAGAATCCCCAAAGAAAACTTGATAAGTTGCATCTTAGCTGAAGGGGCATTGAGGAGCAACTGTCTAATCAAAGAAGCCCTTCAAGAGCCAGTTTTATAGTGGAAGGGTAGGCATTAGAATTTAGCACAACAGGATCTGTTAGGAGATAGATAGTGGCTAAAAAAAATAAATGACAAATGTCATTATATTGGGGAAAAGCCAGTTTAGACATTGTTTGATAATTACCAGTGGTAGGAGGGAAAGGAGAGTCATTCACTTGCTAGATGGTAGACATGTTAAATTGGGTGACAGGGAAAGCAATTACATTTTTTTAAATTTAAGCAGTTTTGGAATCTTTCTTTTCCTTGAGCTGTCCTATTAGTTGCATCTACATAGAGAATAATCATAGTATCTGATTCCTACCAACAGAAGCAGACATGGATGCTTCAAGCTTTTAGGGATTGTTGTTGTTGTCAAGTGCCGTTGAGTCTATTCCAACCCATAGCGACCCTGTATAGGGTTTCCAAGGAGTAGCTGGTGACCTTGCAGTTCAAATGGCTTTGCAGTCTGGCGCATTAACCCACAGTGCCACATTCAGCATGATGTAGAAATGGGAACTATTTTCATAATTTCAGGGTATGGGTTTGAGTGGAATGTACTAGAATAACCTCTGTACTAAATGCCAAATCATATAGACTGGATGGACATTTCAAAATTAAAAACAAAAATATAATACCCTAAATGTTACTGTTGATAGGTATCGTAGAGTGGGCACCAACTCTAGGAACAACAGAAGGAAACACCATCTGGTTCTTTGTCATCCTCACAACTGTTTGGTTAGAGTCCATTGTAACAATCATTGCACCAATCCATCCCTTGGGGGTCTTCCTTTTTTTGCTAACCCTCTACTTTAGTAAGCATGATGCAATTTTCCAGGGACAGGTCCCTTCCAATAACATGTGCAAAGTAAGTGAGACAGAGTCTCACCATCCTCGCTTTCAAGGAACATTCTGGTTAATACTTCTTCCAAGATAGGTTTGCTTGTTGTATTTTCAGTAATCTTTGCCAAAACTATAATTCAAAAGCATTAATTCATTATTGGTCTTCATTATTAATTATTTTAGCATTCAAATGCATATAAGGAGTTTGAAAATGCCATGGCTTGGGTCAGGCACCCTTTTGTCCTCAAAGTGACATCTTTGATCTTTAACACTTAAGAGACACCTTTTGCTGTAGATTTACCAAATGCAATATGGTATTTGATTACTTGACTGCTGTTTCATGAGCATTGATTGTGAATCCCAGTAAAATGAAATCCTTGACAACTTCAGTCATTTCTCCATTAATCATGATGATGTTTATTTGTCAGCTGTAAGGATTTTTATTTTCTTAATATTGAGTAGTAATCCATACTAACAACTGTACTCTTTGTTATTGTAAGTAGGTGCTGCAAGTCCTCTTTACTGCCAGCAAGCAAGATAGTGTCACTTGCATATTGCAGATTGATAATGGGTTTTCCTTCAATTCTGCTGCAACACTCATCTTCATAGAGTCCAGCATCTCAAATTATTTGCTCAGCAAGCAGTGGCACTGTGGGATAAAGTGCCAGACTGCAAAGCTTTTTGAACTGCAAGATCAGAAGTTCAAGCTCACCTGCTGCCTTTTGGAAACCCTATATAGGGTTATTATGGGTCAGAACCAACTTGGCACTTAACAACAACAACAAGCAGATTGAGTAAATATGGTGAAAGGAAACAACACTGACATACACCTTCCTGGTTTTAAACCACATGGTATCACCTTGGTCTGTTCACAGCTGATTCATTATCTATGTATATGTTCCAAAAGAGCACATTTAAGTGTTCCAGAATTCCCATTCTTTTTAATGCTATCCATACATTTGTATGATCGACACAGTCAAATGCCTTTGCATACTCAATAAAACATAGGTAAATATATTTCTAGAATTTTCTGCTTCTAGCCAAAATTCATCTTTCATCAATGGTATCCTTCATTCAATGTCTTCTTCTGAATCTGACTTAAATTTCTCACCACTCCTTGTCTATATATTGCTGCAATAGTTTTTTTTATAATTATTTTCTCCAGCAAAATTTTACTTGTATATTATAGTAATTATGATGGTGGTAGTTGTGTTTCAACTAGATTTGTCTAGGCTGTATATCTTGAAAGAAGCAGACAGTCTCATCTTTTTCTCATGGAGCAGCTGGTGGATTTGAACTGATTATATTACAATTAGCAGCCCAACACATACCCCATTACACCACCAGAGCTCCTGGATATTAATGACATTGATGACTAGTTTCTACATTCTGTTGACTTGCCTTTCTTTGGAATGGGCACAACTCTTCCAGTAAGTTGGCCAGATAACTGTATTTCAAATCTCTTGGTATAGCCTAGTGAGTGATTCCAGAATTTCAGTGGTATGTTGAAACATTTCATTTATGATTTCATCAATTTCTAGAGACTTGTTATTTAATAATGTCTTCAATGTAGCTTGAACTTCTTCCAATACCATCAGTTCTTGGTCACATGCTACCTCCTAAAACGGTTGAATAGTCATCAATCCTGAGTATAGTGACTCTATATATTCCTTCCATCCTTTGATTCTTCATGCATCATTCAACATTTTGCCCATTGTTGTTGTTAACTGTCGTTGAGTCAGTTCTGACCCACAGCAACCCTGTATAGTCACAATGCTTCTTCAAAGCAAGGATGGTGAGGCTTTGTTTCTCATATTTTAAACATGTTCCTGGAAAAGGGCATCATGCTTGGCAATATTATTGTTGTTGTTAAGTGTTGTCCAGTCAGTTCCGACTCATGGTGACCCTGTATAGGGTTCTCGAGGAGCAGCTGGAGAGTTTGAACTGCTGACCTTGTGGCTCAAACTGACTTTGCAGTCAAGCACATTAATCCACAGCACCCCACCGGAATGGTGTAGTAATGGGCAGTGTTTGATTCCTTGGTATTCCATCTGGCAAGTCCCATGTGTTGTTGTTAGGTGCCATCAAGTTGGTACCAATCCACAGTGACCCTATGCACAGCAGAATGAAATACTGCCTGATCCCAGGTCAACCTCACTACAGTTGCCACGTTTGAGTCCATCGATGCTGCCACTTGGCCAATCCATCTCGTTGGGGGTCTTCCTCTTTTTCTCTGACCCGCCACCTTACCAAACATGGTATCTTTCTCCAGTGACTGGTCCCTCCTGACAACATGTCTGAAGTATGAGTGTAGAGCCACCATTTATTTTGTTAGGAAAAAAAAGTATTTGCAATGAAGAAGTTGTTGATCTTACAAAATACTGCCATAGGATCTCCAGCATTATTTCAATCAATAAGGCCATGTTTACCATCTATTGATCCATATTCTTTGTTGCCAAGCTTCACATTCCAGTCACCAGTAAGTATCAATGAATCTTGGTTGAATGTTGGATCAATTTCAGACCAAAGAATTTGATAGAATTATTTAATTTATTCTTCATTAGCTTCAGAATTTGATACTTGAATTTTGAATAATAGTTATAGTAATTGGTCTTCCTTATTTTTGTTATTGTTGAGTACTGTCGTGTTGGATCCAGCTCATAAGGATTGTGTGCACCAGAGAAGCAAACAATGTCCGATATTGTACCATCCTCAAAATTGTTTTGTTTGAATCCATCACTGCATCCACTGTTTCAATCCAGCTCTCTGGGGATCTCCCTCTTTTTCATTGTCCTGTGTGACACTATGGGTTAAGGCACTGGACTGCAAAGTTGGTTTGAACCACAAGGTCGATGGTTCAAGCTCACAAGTCACTCTTCAAAAACCCTATACAGGGTCACCATGAGTTGGAGCTGACTGGATGGCACTTAACAACAACAATAACATTGCCAAGCATGATGTCCTTTTCCAGGAACATGTTTAAAATATGTGAAGCAAAGTCTCACCATCCTTGCTTTGAAAGAGCATTGTGACTATACGTCTTCTAAGATAGATTTGTTTCTTCTTTTGGTAGTTCATGGTACTTTTAATACTCTTTGTCAATACCAAATTCAAATGTATTTTTTCTTCTAAGGTTTTCCTTATGCATTATTCAGTTTTTTATATACATATGTTGTTGTTGTTGTCAAGTGCCATCAAGTCAGTTCTTACTTGTGGCAACCCTGTATAGGGTTTACAAGAAGTGACTGGTGAATTTGAATCAATGACCCTGTGGTTAGCAGTCCAGTGTTTTCCATACAGGGCCACATGCATATGACAGAATTGAAAATACCATGGCTAGGTCAAGCCCACCTTAGTCCTCAAAGTAACATCTTTGCTCTTTCATTTTAAAGATGACTTTTGCAACAGATTTGTCTAATGCAATACACTGATTTATTTTTATTTATTTACGTATTTTTATTGTTTACAAAATCTTCGTAATTTTTTTAAAGTTTTTATTGTGAATTGAGTGATAGTTTACATGGGAAAACATTGGTTTTACACTCATTGTTTCATTGCAATGATTATAATCCCCTCCGTACATCATCTTTCAACAGTATTTGCTTCTATTCCCTTTGGTTTTTGTTGTTGTTTTTTCAATACACTGATTTCTTGACTCCTGCTTCCAAGAGTGTTGCTGCTGGATCCAAGCAAAATGAAGTCTTTTACAATCTAAATCTTTTCTTTGTTTATCATGATGTTATTTATTGGTGCCTTTATAAGCCTATTTATTTTCTTTACACTGAGTTGTTATAGACTGAAACTTGATTTATCTTCATCAATAAGTAGTTGAAGCATTCTTTCCTTCCTACAAACAATTTTATGTCATCTAAATATTACAGTTTCTTGATGAGTCTTCCTATAATCCTTATGTCACATTCTTCTTCAGAAATTCTACCTTCTCAGATTATTTGCTCAGCATAGGGATTGGATAAGTATGGTGAAAAAATGCAACTCTGACACATGCCTTTTCTGATTTTATACTACTCAGTATCCCCTTGTTTGGTTCAGATGACTTCCTGATGGTCTGTGTATGGATTCCTAATGAGTACAATTAAGTGTTCTGGAATTCCCATTCTTCTCAATGCTATCCATAATTTGTTATGATCCACACAGTCAAATTCCTTTGCATAGTCAATAAAACAAGTAGATATCTTTATGGGATTCTCTGCTTTTAGCCAAGGTTTATCTCATATAAGCAATGATATACCTTGTTTCATGTCCTCTTCTGAATTCAGCTTGAATTTCTGGCTGCTCCCTGTCTATGTATTGCTGCAAACATTTTTAAATTATGTTCAGCAAAATTTTATTTGCATGTGATATCAATGATATTGTTCAATGATTATTACATTCTGTTATGTAATCTTTCTTTGAAATGAGCATACATATGGATCTGTTCCAAGTGGTTTCCAATTTAGCAGTCTTCCAAATTTCTTGACACAGATGAATGAGTGCCTATAGTGTTGTATCAGTTTGTTGAAACATTGTGATAGGTATTACATCAATTCCTGGAACCTCGTTTTCCACCAATGTCTAACTGTGGCTTGGCTTTCTTCCTTTAATACCATCAGTCCCTAATCAAGTGCAACCTCTTGAAAAGATTAAACATTCACCAATTCCTTTTGGTACAGTGACTGCATAATCTTTATATCTTCTTTTGATTCTTTATGCAACATTAACTATTTTGCTCAAAGATTCCTTCAGTATTACAAGTCAAAGCTTGATTATTTTTCTTCAGTTCTTTCAGCTTGAGAAATGCTGGGTATGTTCTTCACTTTTGGTGTTATAATTCCAGGTTTTTGCACATTTTATTATAATACCTGATGTGGCGCTGTGGGTTAATGAGTCAGACTGCAAAGTCATTTGAACTGCAACGTTGGTAGTTCAAGATCACCAGCTGCTCCCTGAAAATTCTATACAGGGTTGCTATGGCTTGGAATGTACTCGACAGCACTTAACAACAACAAAAATATAATACTTTACTTTGTCTTCTAGAACTGGCCTTTGAAATTTTCTATTCATTCTTTTACTTCATTTATTCCAGTTGCTTTGGCTTCTTTAAGTTAAAGAGCAAGTTTCAGAGACTCTTCTGATATCTGCTTTGGTTTTTTTTCTTTCTTTTTAATGACCTTTTGCTTTCTTCATGTATAATGTTCTTGATGTTATCCCACAAATTTCTCTCCTCTTCGGTCATTAGTATATAATGCATCAAATCTGTTCTTGAAGTAGTCTCTAAATTCAGGTGGAATATACTCAAGTTTGGAGTACTGGCATGGCACTGTAGGATAAATACTGGACAACTAGCTACAAGGTCAGTAGTTCAAGTCCACCAACTGTCCCTGAGAAACCCTATAGAGGGTCACTATGAATTAGAACTGACTCAACAATAACAACAAAAACATACCCAAGGCCGTATATTAATTTTCTCAAGGACTTTTAATTTTCTTCAGCTTGAACCTGGACTTGCATATAAGCAACTGTTGGACTGTTCCACAGTTGGTTCCTGGTCTTGTTTTGACTGATGATATTGAGCTTCTCCATTGTCTCTTTCCACAGATGTAGCCTATTTGCTTCCTGTGTGTGTCATGTAGTGAGGTCTGCCTGCATAGTCATCACTAATGCTTTTGAATAAAGATATATGCAAAAATAAGTTATTTTTCCTGTAAAATTCTACCATGTAATAGGCCATGGAGAAGATGAGAGCTATGGGAACCAGCTGTGATCACTTTGTGTAAGTGTCCTGCCTCATCTCCTTCAACAGCAAAGCTCTGAGTAATGAAGAAAGCTTGAAACTGTTTGGGAAGTGCAACAATCCAAATGGCCATGGGCACAATTATAAAGTTTGATCCTGTCACAGAGATGGTTATGGATTTGACTAACCTCAAAGAGTATATGGAGGAAGCAAATATGAAGCCCCTTGATCATAAGAACCTGGATCTAGATGTCCTATACTTTGCAGATGTTGTAAGTACAACAGAAAATGTAGCTGTATATATTTAGGAAAACCTCCAGAAATTTATTCCTGTGGGAATACTTCATAAAGTAAAAGTGTATGAAACTTACAATAATATTGTAGTTTATAAAGAAAAATAGCTCTTAGGGATTAATATTGTAAAAATGCTAATACGTTATCATATTTGAAAATGATATGTGTCTCTTTGGAGTATTGGGAAGTTACCACATAATGGTTGTACCTCCTGCACATTGTGTTCTGGAATACCTGATTATTGAAATTATTGTAAATTAAATATATTAAAAAACAAATTTTGTAATGTATCTTGAATATCATTTTGCGAGTCTTTTACTAATAGATTAAAAATCGCTTCATCTTCTGCAACATGTTTTTGTGTGGAATTATTTGAAAGCAAAGGAGATAATTTTCTCCATTATTGAATTTTTGTATATATATGAAAAACGTATATAATGTATATATGCATATATATGTATATATTCACACACACATATATATGAAGACACAAAAATGAGATAATGTGCATATATAGTCATGTATATACACATATATATTCATAAATATACATACATATACATATGTGTGCATAGATAGAGGTATATGAAAAAAGAAGTCCAAGGTGTATAGAGGTCATTGGCAAAGAACAAGGCACCAAGAATTAATAGAATACAAATTGAAATATTTCAATAAACTGATGTGGCACTGGAAGCATTCACACTCATCTCTGCCAAGAAATTTAGAAGATAACTGCCTGGCCAACTGACTGGAAGAGATCCATATTTGTTCCCATTCCAAAGAGAGGTGACCCAATAGAATGTGGAAATTGAACACTATTATTGATATCCCACATGAGTAAAGTTTTACTAATTGTAATCCATAAATGTGTGTAACCATACATTGACAGAGGTTCTGACTGAATTCAAAAGAGGACATAGAATGAGGGACATCGTCGTTTATGTCTGATGGATCTTGACTGAAACCAGAGAATACCAGAAAGATGTTTACCTGTGTTTTGTTGACTACACAGAGGCTCTCAATTGTGTGGATCATGACAAGCTGTGGACAACATTGAGAAGAATGTGTATTCCGGAACTCTTAATTGTGCTAGTGAGAACCTATACATAAACCAACTGGCATTTGTTTGAACGGAAAAAGGGAAAACCGAATGGTTTAAAATTAGGAAAGGTATGTGCTAGGGTTGTATTCTTTCACCATACTTATTCAGTCTGTACGCTGAACAAATAACCAAAGAAGCTGGATTATATGAAGGACAATGTGGCATCGTGATTAGAGATTCATTAACAACCTGTGATATACAGATGATACAACCTTACTTGCTAAAGTGAAGAAAACTTAAAATGCTTACTGATGAAGATCAAAGACCACAGCCTTCTGTATGGGATTTATCTCAATGTAAAGAAAACAAAAATACTCACCACTGCATCAGTAAACAACATCAATATAAAGGGAGAAAACATTGAAGTTGTCAAAGACTTCATTTTGCTCAGATTAACCATCAACACTCATGGAAGCAGCAGTCAAAAAATTAAACGACATATTGCATTAGGCAAATCTGCTGCACAAAATCTCTTTAAAGTGTTCAAGAGCAAAGATGTCAGTTTGAGGACTAAGGTGCCCCTGACCCAAGTCACGGTATTTTTCACTAACCTCTTATGCATGTGAAAGTTGGACAGTGAATAAGGAAGGCCATAGAAGAATTGATGCATTTGAGTTATGATGTTGGAGGAGAATATTGAAAGTAATATGGCCTTCAAAAAGAACAAACAGATCTGTGTTGGAAGAAATACAGCCTGCTCCCTGGAAGCCAGGATGGTCAGACTTCATCTCTTGTACTTTGGACATATTATCAGAAGGGACCAATCCCTGGAGAATGGTACTATGATTGGTAGAGTGGAGGGTCAGAGAAAAAGACGAAGTCTCTCAGTGAGATGGATTGGCAGCAATGGGCTCAGGCATAGCAACAATTGTGAGGTTGACACAGAACCAGGCAGTGTTTCATTCTGTTGTACAGAGAGTCACTGTGAGACTGTACCAACTTGATGGCACCTAACAACAAGAATAACAACATATAACTGGTAAAATGTTTTCAAGATTTATACTAGGTAAACTGTACATGCAGAAAATAGATGGCCACAAAGTCTGGAAACAAAAATTTTCTCTCTTTCTATACATATACATATTTTTTCCTAATTAAACTTTTTACAGAAGTACAACTTATTGACAGAAATTACAGTAATTGACTGTACAGCATTGACCTTAATCAGGCTGGAATTTCCTTCACCATTAACCCTACACACAGACACACATTTCCCCTCTCTCCTTGGTAACCACTAATACATTTTATTGTCTATACATTTGTCTTTTGATATGAGATCATACAATATTTTTTATGACTGACTTATTTCTCTCAGCATAATGTATTCCAGCTCCATCCATACTGTAACATGTATCAAGTCTTCATTTTTCCTCTTGACTAAGTAGTATTCCACTGTTTGTGTGTACCACATTTTGTTTACCCATTCATTTATAGGCATTTCATGTGTTTCTACTTTTTATTTATTGTGAACAGTGTTACAATAAACTTTGGTGTACAAAAATAAGTAAATTCTATCATGTGATATCCAGCATCATTTCTATCATTAAGATTGCATCTTCCAACCACAGAACCTCTTTGTTTCCAACTTTTGCATTCTAATCACTAGTAATTATTAATGCATCTTGATTACATGTTTAATCAATTTAAAAATGAAGAGGTTGGTGGAATTTTTCAAGTTCATTATCATTGGTGTTAATGTTTACTACATAAATTTGAATAATAGTGGCATTAACTAGTCTTCCTTGTAAGTATGTGATATTGTTCTATCACATACAAATTTTTCTTCAGTGTAGATCTTGAAATGTTCCTTTGGATGATGAATGTGTTGCTCTTCAATTTAATGTTCACAACATAAGAAACCATATAATTGTGTGATTCAAAATGGCCAATAGCAGTTCATTTCAGTCTAAGATAGCAATCTTTATGTGTTGCCTTGAATTTGTTATGAGTTCCAATCATCCTAGATTCAAGTTTCATACATTTCACGTTCCTATTATTAATGGATGTTTGCAGCTGTTTCTTCTTATTTTGAATTGTGGCCCTTCAGAAAATGAAGTTCTTGAAAGACTTGCTCCTCCATATTACCAAGGTCAACTCTATTTTGAGGAGGCAAATCTTCTCCAGTTGTATTTTAAGTGGCTTCCAACCTAAGGTTCTTATCTTCCAGCAGTATATCAGACAATATTTCACTTCTACCCATAAGGTTTTCAGGGCCTAATCACTCAGAAAAATGATAGGCTTAGTAAAGATATGAATTAAGATAAAAAGCCTAGTGTAATGGAAAGTAGTGGAACTTAATAAGACATAGAATAAGAGAGGAATGTGATTTAAAGTAGCCTGGAGCCTAGGAAACAGAGGGAAGATCTCTGGTGGTTCTTTCATCTGGTTCAGATGTAATGATTTGACTGGAATATTAGGACAATATCAAAAGAATAAACAGAATATGAAAGTTTTCCCCATTGCCAAAATTAGACCAAACCAGTTGCCATCAAGTTGTTCAAACTTAAGCAACCCTATAGAACAGAGTAAAACAACACCACAGGGTTTCCATCATGGATTGAATTGAGTCCCCAAAAAGTATGTGTCAACTTCGCTGGACTATGATTCTCAGTGACTTGGCAGCTATGTATTAAAATTATCATCCCTTATGCTATGGGTCGGAATCGACTCAACGGCACTTAACAACAACAACAACAACAACAATGATATGATCAAGGTGATAAGTCAGTCAAATGTAAGGATATTAGGGTGTGATGCAACACCCTCCAGTCATTCATCTGTCAGATTGTTGTATTGTGTTGGCTTGTGAGTTGCTGTGATTCTGGAAGCTATGTCATGGATATTTTAAATACCAGCAGGGTCACACATGGTGCACAGGTTTCAGATGAGCTTTGAGATGAAGACAGACTAGGAAGGAAAGATGAACAACTTCTGAATATTTAGTGACTGAAAACCTTATGAATTGAATAGGAACACTGTAAGATATAAGGCAGGAAAATGAACCCCTCAGGTTGGAAGACCCTCAAAATGCGACTGAGAAAGAGTTGCCTCCTCAAAGTAGAGTTGACCATGATGATGCAAATGGAGTAAAA
>NW_006408553.1:16839426-16840622 GCF_000296735.1 Chrysochloris asiatica | reverse complement strand
AATTGAATAGGAACACTGTAAGATATAAGGCAGGAAAATGAACCCCTCAGGTTGGAAGACCCTCAAAATGCGACTGAGAAAGAGTTGCCTCCTCAAAGTAGAGTTGACCATGATGATGCAAATGGAGTAAAATTCATGAGAGTAAAACCCTCAGGACCTTCATTTCCTGATGGGGCAAAACTCAAAATGAAGATAAACAGCTGGAAACATCAATTAATATTCAGAACATGGAATGTGCAACGTATGAATTTAGGAAAATTAGAAATTGTCAAAAATGAAATGGAAAGCATAAACATCAGTATCTTAGGCATTAGTGAGCTGAAGCAGACTGGTGTTGGCCATTTTGAATCTGACAACCACGTTGTTTACTATGCTGGAAATGACTAATTGAAGATGAATGGTGTTGCATTCATTGTGAAAAAGAGCATATCAAGATCTGTCATGAGGTACAACACTGTCTGTGATAGGATAATATCCATATGCCTACAGGTAAGCCCATTTAATACCACTATTATTCAAATTTACACACCAATCACTAAAGCCAATGAATATGAAATAGAAGAATTCTACCAACTTTTTCAATCTGAAATTGGTAAAACATGCAATCAAGATGCATTTATCATTACTGGTAATTGGAATGCAAAGGTTGGAAACGAAGAGGACGGATCAGTAGTTGGAAAATATGGCCTTGGTGATAGAAATGATACTGGTTATCGCACGAATAGAATTCTGAAAAATCAATGATTTGTTCATTTCAAATACCTTCTTGAAACAGTATAAGAGATGACTATAAACATGGAGCTCACCAGATGGAATACACAGAAATCAAATTGACTACATCTGCAGACAGAGGCAGTGGAAAAGCTCCATATCAGCAGACAAAACAATGCCAGCTGTAAATTGTGTTACATCAATAGCTCATATGCAAATTCAGACTGAGGCTGAAGAAAATGAAAACAAATCCACGAGAGCCAAAATTTGACCTTGAATATATCCCACCTGAATTTGGAGATTGTGAAAAAACAGATTTGATACATTAAACACTAAAATCCAAAGAGTTGTGGAATGACATCAAGAACAAAATAAAGGAAGAGAGCAAAAAGTCATTGAGAAGACAAGAAAGAAGAAAAAGGTCAAAATGGATGTCAGAAGAGACACTGAAACTTACTCTCCAGCACAGAGATGCTAAAGCAAAT
>NW_006408553.1:16836599-16837735 GCF_000296735.1 Chrysochloris asiatica | reverse complement strand
GAGATGGATTGGCAAAGTGGCAGCCTCAATGAGCTCAAGTGTGGGAACATTTGTGAGGTTGGCCTAGGACCATGCATTATTTAATTTTGTTGTGCATAGGGTTGATATGTGTCGGTACTGACTTGATGGCACCTAACAACAACAACAGCAACACTCTCACTCAGGTCACAGCTTTGATAAGATATAAAGAGAGTCCCACTCAGTTGTTGCCTACATCACCTTTTATCTTAGATAAAAGGAGAGAGAGAAACAAACGGAGAAAGTAGGACCTTAGTGCCACCAAAAAAAGAGTCAGGAGCAGCGTATGTACCCTTTGGAACCAGGGTCCCTTCACAGAGAACATCCTAGAAATGATGGATAAGATGCCAAGTCTTATGAAGACTGTCCAAAATCGGAAGCTCACAGACACCAGGACCTTCTTTCAGAACTGACAGAAAGAGCAACCTTTCACTGGAGACAGCAAACTGAATTCATACTTCTAGCTTCCTAAACTATGAAAGATTAAAAATTTCTGTTTATTAAAGCCTCTCATGTGTAGTATTTCTGTCATAGCAGAACTACATAACTAAAACAGTTTTCAAGGCCATAAATCTTTACAGTTGCATACTGTCACATCTTTCTCCTGTAGAGTGACTGGTAGGCTTGAACTACCAACCTGGCACCTAACAGCTGATACATATCCACTCTGCCACCAGAATTCCTTTTCCCATTGTCAGGTTGCCAAAAATTATTATGGGTCTGGGCCTAAAAGCCATAGTAATACTTCATTGTAAACTGTTGAAGTAAATGAAGATCAATGCTGTTGTTACGTGCTGTTGAGTCGCTTTCAACTCATAGATACTCTGCATAGTGTTTCTGAAGCTTGAAATCTTTCTGGGAGCAGAAAGACTCATATTTCTCCCACAGAAAGGCTGGTAGGCTTTATCCAATATCAATATGAAAATAACAAAACAATCGATGCACTCAAAAAGAACAAATTATCATTTCTAATCACAGGCCAAGGTTAAATCAGTCCTGATTTTGACAGTTACTAACATGATTGTGTGGATCATGACAAGCTATGGACAACATTGAGAAGTATGAGTATTCCAGAACACTTAATTGTACTTCTGAGAAATCTGTACCTGGACCAAGAG
>NW_006408553.1:16828917-16835664 GCF_000296735.1 Chrysochloris asiatica | reverse complement strand
CAACAACAACATCTAAAGAGTATGATCCTATGACCAGAAGTCTTTGAGAACTAGTAGCAGGAAGATCTTCAGCTGGCAGAGCTTTGTAGTTCTGAAGTATTGGATCACACTTAAGAAGGACTGATACCATAGGATAAGCACTCTACCTCAATGTTGGTTTGAACCACAAGATGAGTTGATCAAACTCACCAGCTGCTCCTCGGAAATCCTATACAGGGTCACTATGAGTCTGAATAGACTTGAAGGCACTTAACAACAACAACAAGGACTGGGGAGTCCGTGGGTGATGGAAACAATTAACACACTTGACTGCTGAGGGATTGGTGGTTCGAATTTAACCTTGAAGAGAGGCCAGGTGATCTATTTCTAAACAATCAGCCATTAAAAACTATAAGGAACACAGTTCTACTCTATACAGAAAAGGCTATCAAGAGTTGCATTTGACTTGATGACAACTTGTTGTGGTAGCAGTGCTGGATGAAGAATCAAGTCTTGCACTATATAGATGATCCAGCCCTTATGTAGAGAGTAAGGCAAAGCCACACAAAACATCAGGTTTCCTCAGAGTCAGGTTCCAAACCACTCACCCACACATTAGTTCTCCCATTTTCCAAAGCTAAACACTTAGTGGAGGATGCAGCTTAATAGGCAAGCCTTTGTCAACATTTACTTTCCCTTCTTCCTATAGTCCAATGTGCTTAGCATCTAACTGCTTATCTGTCTTCTAAGAAAGCAGAATGCAAAGATAAAATAAGTCCTGAGTCAATTTCAATTCTAAAGGATCAAAACCATGTTTCTGTCAATTGCCAATTCTTTAAGAGAACTTCAGTTCTACTAAAAGCTGGGTAAATTCAGACAGTAGAAACAATTTAGGCATATACCTGATGTGGTCTGACAAAAGCAGGGACTAGCAAAGTTCCAAAAGCAATGATAAGTTTCAGATACTTTGCACCACAAGAATGTATTTGAAGGTGCAATGAAAAAGTTTTAATTCCCAAGAGTGGAGTAAAAGCAGTGACCTTAATCTATAACTATGTGTTCTGTTTCAAGGTCAAACCTTTGAGATGTACATTATTACCAGGACTGAATTAAGGTTACTTGTGTCAATCTGACTAAACTCATCTTGCCCAGAAAGATAAAACTGTAAACCAATAAAAAAATTTCCCAGTTTGCTTCAGAGAATTTCTGCAAACCAATTTAGGGAAATAAACAGTTTGTTCATCTGGATAAATAGCTTTTCTATCAAGAAATAAATTGATCCCTTGGGAAACAGCTCACTTATCAAACAAAGAATTTCCTTACCAAGACTAGCTTTAACATCATCACCTTGCAGTGTCCACCAACTAGCAAAAATCTCTCCAGTCTCTATTACATCTCCATCCTGAGAAATCTGCCTTAAATTACTTGAGTCCAGTCCTCAAAATCATTTAAATGTCTTCTCCTGTCCTCCCACTTCTTAGATACTATAAATTATCTGTTGGGGTTGTATTTGTGGGTCTAGTAAATGAAAATACACTTCAATTTGTTTTCTGATTTGTTATTTTTTGGAAGAGGGAGTCCAGAGTTGACACTCTATTTTTCTTCCACATTTCCATGCACTGCTCACTGACACCACCTTCAGGGAACTTTTCTTTCCTCAGCTGAGAAACTCCAACACATACAGGAGAGATGAAAGACTAAGCAAAATGAATGAATGATGGAGTGAGTGGTGGCATGATCCTATTATTCTTGTCAATTTCTTTATGAAGAAGCCTGTCTCAAGCCAGAAAGACTGATAATACCTCCATTTTATTTTCAAGGCAGCATAGACAAGTATCAATTTAAATAATGTGAAGGCCTGTCTTATAAAACATAAATTTCTTTCTTTTTTTTTTTTTAGGTAATTGGCAGACAGAAACAATACCAGATTCCTAAATATTTAGCCATGCTGATTGTAAATTCAGAGAGCCCAAGTGCATTCTTTCTGAGATGCTATGTCAGTGAAAGCTGTCAGTGGCATCCTAAGCCAGAAAGTATTGTCATCTCTGAGTCTGACACTGAGCCTTGAGGAACAGGAATTCAGGTCTCCTACAAAGAAGTGTTAGTTCATTCTGACGCTATTGTTTTCAAAAACTGTAACCATCATTGACATATCCTTGGCATTTAAAGTCACTCTATAAATATCTTATAAATACAACCTAATACCAAGTTTGACTTTCCATTTAAATAGAGCTATTTATGAGAAATTATTTTCTGCTCCACATTGTCTCTTTATTTTGAGCTGACTATAGATTATTATTTATTTATAATTCATCTACATGCACCCAAATTATCTAAGGTAACTTAAAATTGAAGCAAAGCAAAATGAAGCCAAAATGTGCTTCCCAATAGGAATAAAACCCAGGTGAAATACACTTTTCATAAAATTTTTGGCAGTGTTTACTATTCCTTGTCCCTCCAGTGCAATGTGCTTAGCATGTAACTGCAAATCCTCTTTCTAAGAACGTTCTGTGGCGTTAAATGAACTTCTGAATTCAGATTTCCAAATCCAAGGAAACAATCCACTTTTTCTT
The DNA here is from genome assembly GCF_000296735.1 of Chrysochloris asiatica. Lineage (NCBI taxonomy): Eukaryota > Metazoa > Chordata > Mammalia > Afrosoricida > Chrysochloridae > Chrysochloris > Chrysochloris asiatica. The sequence continues at coordinate 16,833,112 of NW_006408553.1, read as the reverse complement.
TCATAGTCTTTGAGATTATTTCAATTCTACTGAAGGTGTCAGGTTTGCTGATAACCTTGATCCAAAATATGAATCACACGCAGAGTCAATGGGTTCATATATCAAATTCTTCTTTTTGTGATTTCAGGATGGGACAGATAACCTAATTCAGGGTTTGACAATTTTTTTCATGAAGTAATGGTTGTTGTTGTTAGGTGCCATTGAGTCAGTGCCAGCTCATGGAACTTAAAGATATGAAACAAAGAGACCTTATGCAAAACAAAACTGATTTGTCTGGCACCAACTCACAGTCGCTGCTTGATCCCATTGCTGAAACCACTGTGCCAATCCAATTCTTTGGGGGGGAGGGGTCTCCTTCTTTTTTGCTGCTACTCCACTTTACCAAACATGATGCCCTTCTCTAGGGACTGATCCTTCCTGATATGTCCAAAGTATGAGAGATAAAGTCTACATATTTTGGTTTCTAAGGAGCATTCTGGTTGCACTGCTTCCAACACAGATTTGTTTGCTCTTATATTAGCCCATGGTACTTTTAATATTCTTCTCCAACACCATAACTCAAATGCACACATTTTTCTATTGTCTTCCTTATACATTTACATGCATCTGAGGCTATTAAATTAGACCTCAGACTTCCATGTTTGCTCTTGAACACTTTAAAGTGGTCTTGTGCAGGATATTTGCCTAACGCAATACATCATTTGATTTCTTGACTTCTGTTTCCAGGATCATTGATGGTGGATCCAAGCAAAATGAAGTCTTTAACAACTTCAATATTTTCTCCATTAACATGATGTTATTTATTATTCTAGTGGTGAGGATTTTTGTTTTCACTACATTGAGGTTCAACCCATAATGAAGGCTGTGGTCTTTGATCTTCATCAGTAAGTATTTTAAGTACTATTTGCTTTCAGAAAACAAGGTGATATGATCTACATATCACAGATTTTAATGAGTCTTCCTTCAATCCTGATGCCACCATGATCTCCACCAGTATAATGTATGATATAAATTCAAATTTATATCTGTTCATGGTGACATGGTAGGATTTTGGTTTACAGAACAAAACACAGCAACAGATTTTTCTTGCCTCTGAAATACATTGAAAAATGACTATTTTTCTTGTTACCAACCATGACAGTCAGAAGGCATTCACACTCCATTTTTATGGAGAGAGTGAGTCTTCCAGAAATTTTGCTTGATGCATTGTTCTCAGTCCTATCTCTTTGTCTTTCTTGTATAGATATAAAATTATAACACACTAAAGTTTGCAGACCTACATCTATTACCTCTTGACTGTTACTAAGTCATCTTGTTGAAATATCGCTTTATTTCTGAGAAAAAATAATAACCAGTAGTTATCAAATACAGCTATATATTTTTTTGTTTGGTTTTAAATATTCAGGGGAGGTGGGCTTGATAGAGGATTAGGGAGAAGGGTCTAGCAGACCTTGACCAGTAATAACACAGAACACTAGACAAAACAGGTGCAAAGGACGGTCTTGGAATGTGGAGTTCCTCATAGAGGGCTATTTAGGAGGATCAAAGGCTTACCACAAGAAGAATTTGAAGCAGAAGCAAGAAAAGTGGTGCTTTCTGATTTATGGCAGCCAGCAAGTCCTGGAACAGCCACTTAGAGCAGAATGGATCTGACACAAGATCAAGAGAACACTCCTATCACAAAGGTCTGGCCAATGGTCAGATATAAAGGTGCAAACCATTTTTTTTTTTTTTTCTGTTCTCTTATATTACTCTGTCTGCCCACCTCCAGTCAGGACACTAAGAGTGGGTGCCTGAGCTAGTGGATACCACCCATCCAAATTGGCAAAGAAGTAAATCTCTCTGTATTTGCAGATGATATGATCATATACATAGAAAAACCCAAACAATTAGCAAAAACTACAGGTACTCATTGGAAGACTCAGAAAATGTTAGGGTATAAGATCAGTATATAAAAATCAGTCAGGTTCCTCTATGCTAATAATGACCATGCTGATAGAGAAATTATGAAAGCAATACAATTTACAATAGCCAATCATAAAATGAAATATTTAGGAGTAAATCTAACCAGAGAAACAAAAGTCATCTACAAAGAAAACTAGAAAACACTACTACAAGAAACAAAAATAAATTTACAAAAATGGAAGAACTAACCATGTTCCTGGATAGGAAGACTTAACATTGTAAAATGTCAATACTACCCAAAGCAATCTACAGGTATAATACAGAAAAAAAGATTATAAAATATATGGAAATGAAAGACTTCCCAGATAAGCAAACAGAATTGAGAATCTAGACATTAACCTATCCACATACAGCCAACTGATCTTTGAAAAAGAGTCAAAGTGCATTGAATGGGGAGGGATAACCTCCTCAACAGATGGTGGGGAAAAACTAGAAATCGATATGCAAAAGAATGAAACAAGACCTTTATCTCACACCATATACTAAAACAAACAACATAGATTAAAAACCTAAATGCAAATTCCAGAACTATAAAGGTCATCAAGGAAAAAATAGGGACAAGTTTAACTGTTCTAATTCAGGGCACACATAGACTATCAAACATTGCAAGAATTGTATAAATAAAATAAGGAAAAAAATAGATGATTGGGAAATACTAAAAATTAGAAAGTGGTGAATCAAGATATTTTACCAAAAGAGTAAAAAGGAAGCCCACAGAATGGGAAAAATACTTTTTGCAAAGACATATCAGACAAGGGACAGATATCTAAAATCTGTACGAAACTCCCACACCTCTGCAAGAAAAAGACAAATAACCCAATTAAAAAATGGGTACAGGACATGAATCGACTTTTCAACAAGGAAAGCATTTGGGAAGCCAACAAACATCTGAAGAAATGTTCATGATCATTAGCCTTAGAGAGATACAAAACAAAACATGATGAGATATCATCTCACACCGGCAATGACAGCGAAGTTCAAAAATACAGAAGACAATGAATGCTAGCAAGGATGTGGAGACACTGGATACTCCTAAATTGTTGGTGGCACTATAAATTGGTTTAAATGTTCTAGAAAACCATACGCTGCTTCCTTAGAAAGTTGGAAATAGATATATCTTATGATCCAGAAATTTATAAACTTGGTATATATCCACAACAAATATGACCCAGAACACAAGTAGATATATGCACACCAATGTTTATTGCAACATTGTTCGTAATAGCAAAAAGATGGAGACAGCCTAATTGTTCATCAATGGAAGAATAGATTTAAAAACTTAGGTACATACAAATAATTGAATACTATGCTACCTAGGAGAACAATGACACAGCTCCAAAATACCATATAATGTCAATAAACCTAGAGGACATTATGCTGAGTGAAATTAGTCACAAAAGGACAAATATTGCATAAGCCCATTACTGTAAAAGATTAAGAAAAGATACACTTAAGAAAAGATTCCTTGTTGGTTACAAGGGGTGGGAGAGAGATGATAGACCACAGGTTAGGAGATTGTCACATCATAGATTGGGTGTTGGGTAGGAAAATATACTAGGGTTTTTTTTAATTATTATTGTTAGGTGCCATGAAGTCAGTCCCAACTCACAGCAACCCTATGCACAACAGAATAAAACACTGCCCAATCCTGGGCCAACCTCACAGTTGTTGCCACACTTAAGCCCACTGATGCTGCCACTTTGCCAATGCATCTCACTGGGGATCTTCCTCTTCTCTGAAAATCCACCATGCCAAACATGATGTCCTTCTCCAGTGACTGGTCTGTCATGACAATATGTCCAAAGTATGAGAGCGAAGTTTGGCCATCCTAGCCTCCATGGAGCACTCTGGCTGGATTTCTTCCAACACAGATCTGTTGGTTATTTTGGCAGCCCATGACACTTTCAATATTCTCCTCCAACACCATAACTCAAAAGCACCAATGCTTCTACAGTCTTCTTTATCCACTGTCCAGCTTTCAAAAGCATATGTGGTTATTGAAAATACCATGGCTTAGGTCAGACGTACCTTAGTCCTCAAACTGACATCTTTTCTCTTCAGCACTTTAAAAAGGACTTGTGCAGCACATTTGCCTAATGCAATATGTCATTTGATTTCTTGACTGCTGCTTCTATGAGTGTTGATAGTTGATCCAAGATGGATGAAGTCCTTGACAACTTAAATCTTTTCTCCATTTATAAGAATGTTGTTTATTGGTCCAGTATTGAAA
>NW_006408553.1:16817649-16827458 GCF_000296735.1 Chrysochloris asiatica | reverse complement strand
TATGGAGCTTTTCCATCATCTCTTTCCGCAGATGTAGTCAATTTGATTTCTATGTATTCCATCTGGTGAAGGTCCATGTGTAGGGGAAGGCAACACACAAGAAGGGGGTGGTGGATGAAAGACCAAGGGATACAGGGGAACGCTTAGGTAGGTTTGCATGGGCAAGTGGGACAGAGGCAAATAATGATACGTACTCAACCTTAAAGCAACAGGACTCTGTGATACGTGAATCAAGGCAAAGTCTAAATGGGTAAAAGAGAAGAAATACTGTTAAGATGCTTGACTGTCATATGATTATTGGTTTCCCTTTCTTTCTATTATAAAATAGATAGATGAGTAGGATAGAAAAGGATATCAGGAAACATGATTACAGAAAACTTGTAAACCCATCTTCAACCTATAACTAATTGTTGTTGTTGTTAAGTGCCATCGAGTTGGTTCCGACCCATAGCGACCCTGTACAGGGTTTCTGAGGAGCAGCCGGTAAGCTTGAACTGCCTAACTTGCAGTTCAAACAGCTTTGCAGTCTGGCGCATTAACCCACAGTGCCATACCAGGCTAATACCTAAAATAGGTTATAGAACTTGCCCAGTGAAACAGCCTTCTTTTGGAGCCTTTGTACTCTATAGGACCTTAGGTGGAATTATGAGCCCCATCCAGAACCTTTTGAGGATGGACATTCCCACTTAAAAGGACATGCAGAAAAACTGGGCAGCTAGAGGAACAGAAGATATTTTCTGAAAGAAAAAACAGAAGGAAAAATCAAAATAAAAAACAAAAATGGCAGTCTGTTTACCTATTACAAGAACCAGAAAGCTGTTCACCAGGAAACCATCAAGGCAAGCAATCCAGTTCCTTCAGGACAAACCCCTTTCCAAGATTGAAACTCAAAGGTAACACAAGAAGAGCAGGCATGTGAGTTCACTGGAGACCATTTTGATATATATTTGATTGGAAGTGGGGGAAACTCAGTAAGGAAGAGATGGGTTAAGTTTGACCATGTTACATAGACTCCTGTTGACTTCGAGATGAGAGAGAGAAGAGGAAGTGCTGGTTGGTTCAAAGTTTAGGGAGATTTGGGAGCTCCTGAGTCCATGGACTTTGGCCTAGCTACGGAGGGATAGAGCTGAGAGTGAAGCATCCAGCTGATATAAAGTGGGGGGAGGTGCACAAGAACACCCAAACTTGATGAAAGTATCCATTAAACCTAGTATCAATGGCTTGATGACCAGAGCTTGACTACATGAAAATAAAAACATTTGATAAGGAAGCAAATAAAAATTGCTACAATTTGATGAACTTGACCTATACTTATGGAATTAGTAGCTCAAAATACCAACTGAGAGGGATGGAGTCTTCATATCAAGGATCAAACCTGTCCCTCAGTATACAGGGTTGACAGGGATGGACAATTTAAATATTGGCTATGTAAAATGTGGGAGAGGGTGATTGAAAGGCACAAAGTGGCTGGCTTTGTTTCACGATGGAGTTTAGTTTCAGAACATTTGGAGGAAGGTAAAATCCCCGCTGAAGAGTTGTCATCTTGTTTAGATGGGCCTGGTGAAAGGAGATAGGGATAGGATTCTTTTGATTCATAGTGAATAATTATTATCATGACTAATTGTGACTGTCACAGCTGTAAAGGTAGAAGTTGTATAACACAAAGATGGGAGTTGTTAATCTTACATTCCAGAAACGGAGAGACTTAGGACCATCAAGCATGAGCAGAACGTGGTATCATAACTAGAGAAGCAGTGACACCAAAGATGGAGGCAGCTGAGGGCTCTAGACTAACGGAAAGAGAGACAGTGTGCTCATGAGCAGGAGGCTGGCTTGCAAAATGTTCCCTTTGTTTGTTTAAATGATTGTGTATTCCTGTGTGCTTTAAAAAAAAGAGAGAGAGAGAGAGAGGCAAATAATGTTAACCAATGATGCATGGAGGGGATTGTAATCATTGCAATGAAACAAAATATAATTGGTTGAGTGCAAAACCCATGTTCTCCCATGTAAATTATCATTCAACTCACAATAAAAGTTTTGTTGTTATTGTTTTTAAATATACTTAGTAGCACTATGTATTTCATTGATGTTAGTTTAGTCCCCATGTTGCCAAAGGCATTTCTTAGCAAGTTTAAAATGTAAAAACAGCCAAGAGCTAAAGAAGAACCATCAGTGATTGCTCAAAACTTTGCTGAGAATCACAGACAAGATAAGCTGAGTGCTGAGTAGAAACTGGGCAATGAAGTTAAGTCAGGAAGCACACTGATAAGGAAGATTAAAGCAAGAGAGCGATGGAGAGGATGAGATGGGAACCAGACCTGAAATGAGTGACAAGGACACTTTACAACTGAGATAACTGCTACCTAGAAAAGGAAATCTCTCACAGGCCTCCTACTAAGCTGGAAGCCACTTCAAGGACCAAATCAAGCGGGACCAGTAGATTAAAACTGCTGAGATGCATCAGGAGTGCAGCAATCGACTCTGTGTTATTCCATGTGTGGTCTTTGTGATGCATCAGCATAGTCTGGAAGTGTACTAGAAATGCAGAATCTCTGGCCCCATCTCAGGACTACAGAATCAGAATATGCCATTTAACAAGGTTCTGTGATGTTTTGTTTAATTCTTCTTAAGGAACAAGCATCCAAATTTAAAATGCTGAGTTGGTGTCAAAAACTCTAAATTTGAATACTTCATCCATAATTTGTTAGTCATGTAAATGTAGAGAAAATCTCAGTTTCCTCATTTGAAAAATGAACCTTTTTGTCAAGATTAAATAAAAATAATACATGTGCATAGTACAGAGACAGGGGTTACTTAAATTTTAGTGACTTTTCAGGATTGTTGTTGCTGTTAGGTGCCATCGAGTTGGCACCGACTCATAGCAACCCTATGCACAGCAGAATGAAACAATGCCCTATCCTGGGCCAACCTCACTACTGTTGAGTCCATCAATGCTGCCTCTTGGCCGCTCCATCTCATTGGGGGTCTTCCTCTTTTTCTCTGACCCTCCACCTTACCAAACATGTTATCCTTCTCCAGTGACTGGTCCTTCCTGACAATATGTGTGAATTATGAGAGATGAATTTTGGCCATCTTGGCCTCCAAGGAGCACTCTGGCTGCACTTCTTCCAACACAAATCTGTTGGTTCTTTTGGCAACCCATGGCATGTTCAATAGTCTCCTCCAACATTATAACTCAAAAGCATCAATTCTTCTACGGTCTTCCTTATTTCAGGATTAGCATGTCAAAAATAGATACATAGAACCAAAAAATGTGTTCTCATACCTAAAGGAGGAAAGATTGAAGAGATATAATAAAATAAGTATTCTGTTTTAAAACCATATGTTTGCATTATCAATTTTCATTCCATTTATATGTCGTGTTGTTGTTAAGTGCTGTCAAGTCAGTTCTGTCCCATGGTGACCCCGTAATAGGGTTTTCAAAGATTGGTTGGTGAGCTTCAAGGGCCAACTTGGCAATTCAAACTGGCTTTGCAGTTCAGTGCATTAGCTCACAGCGCCACATCAACATCTATAAAAAGCTAGATATTATATTAGGCATTAAGGTAGTAAATGTAAGCATAACATAGTTTCTATCCTTGAGGAGCTTACTATTCCAGTGAGGGAAACAGTAAGGTCAACAAGAAATTAAGATATTTAAGTGGAGCCTTAAAGTACATATTAGTTGAACTTTGAGGACACTAGACGTTTTAAAATCAGGAAAGATGTGTGCCAGGGTTGTATCCTTTAACCTTACTTATCCAATGTGTATGCTGAGCAAATGATTAAGTAGCTTCATTACGGGACAAAGAACTTGGCATCAGGATTGGAGGAAGACTAATTAACAATCTATGATAAGCAGATGACAAAATCTGACTTAGAAGAAGTATAACCAGAATGCTCCTTAGAAGAGAGAGTGAGTATACTTCATTTCTGGTTTTGCGTCAGGAGGGACCAGTACCTGAAGAAGGATATCATGCTTGGTTAAGTGGAGGATCATCGAAAAAGAGGAAGTCCCCAATGCAATAGATTGACTCAGTCGCAGCAACAAGGGACTCAAGCATAACAACAATTGTGAGGATGGTGCAGGCTAGGCATAGAGTTGTGCATAGAATCATAGGGTTACTATGAGTCAGAATGAACTCAATGGCAACTGGCAACATAGTAGAATCTTATTGAGAAGGAAAAGACAAAACCATCACAGGAAGAGTTAAACCTTTTTTTTTTTTTAATATTATAAATTTGAAGAGGTTATATTGAGGGTCTATTATGATTTTTAGACCATGGGGTTCCTATATGGCACAAACAGTTAAGTGCTCAACTATGAGTCAAAAGGTTGCCAATGTCCTCAGAAGAAAAGCTTGGTCTACTGCCTAAAGATTAATGAAGATTCTCATTCATGGTGAACCCATGTATTTTATTTCATAGACTTTTCATGGTTGAATGAGAATTGACTCAATAGCAATTGGTTTTTTTTTTGTTTTTTTTTTTGTTTTGTTTTTTTGTTTTTTTTTTATCATTGTGGTTGTTAAGTGCCATTGAGTCAGTTCTGAGGAACAGCTGGTAGATTTGAACTGTGACCTGTGGCTCACAGTCCAGTTCTGATCCTACAGCACCACACCAGGAGTCCATCATATAACACAGACATAGCCAAAGGGCTAAATTCCACCTGGAGTAGGAATAGAAATAGCTAACATTAATAACTAGTATGTTGTCTTTCTTAAACTGTGATGATACATAGGTGCCATTACTTCTCATCTTGACACAGGAATTTGCATGCAAATTCCATCTTCTTGGTTACCCATGTCAAAGATGTGAAAGTTCTATGGTTAAGGCTTCTCACAGAAGAGGACACTGAGTTATAGCTCAGCCAAATGGGAAGTGGCAGTGAGGTTTATTTGGACCCACAGTACAATCTTGGTCACTAAGCTACACTGCCTTTCACTAAATGAAATGACTTTTTTTTTTTTTTTTTTTAGAGACTATTCCATCCTTAATTAGCATATGTAAGCATTCTTAATAAAAATGCTCATTTTAGAGAAGGAACCATTCAAAGAAGGTTTCCCTATTTCCCCTTCAGCAGGGGACCTATTTGCTTTCCACTGGAAGAGAAAGTGCTTATTGTTATGGCTGTCAAGAGTTAGTAACATTTTCAATGGCAGCTAATAGCAACTGCCTATAGCACCAGGTTCAATAAGCAGTGAGGGTCTTATAAGAAAGCTACTGAGCAATAATAAGTTAGGACCCCTCCCTTTGGTCATCATCTTGAGATTAAATTAAAATGGGGATTTTAAACCATGTCTAAATGTGAAATGGAGTACTGGTGTAGCACTCTGGGTTAATGTGCTGGGCTGCAAAGTCGGTTTGAATCTCAAAGTCGGCTGTTTGAGCTCACCAGCCATTCCTTGGAAACCATATACAGGGTCACTATGAATCAGAACTGAATAAACAGCATGTAAAAAGCAACAATAAATGAGAAATAATAGTATGAATGGCCAAATTTAGCCTGGAAATGTGAGGTGTATAACTGTCCTCAGGAATCAGAACATTTTTTAGTGAAGAAAAAAATGGGCATTCTTTTCATTACACTCCACAATGTAGATTAAGGATCAAATAATAGAAATATTTTCTCTCATTTAATGAAATTACAAGAGCTAGAGCTATCTGAAAATACAGTGATTTACTCAGAATATAAAGAATTTCTGGTAGCATATATAAGGTGACTAAAGAGCTCTGGTAGCGTAGTTGTTACAAATCGGGCTGTGAACATTAAGGTCAGCAGTTCGAAACTACCAGCCAATTTGACAACACTTAACAACAACAACAATATAGGGTGACTATAGGGACACAAATGAAATGCTCCAAAATGGCCCACTGTAATGTCAATTTCAACCATATCTCCTATCCTGACCCCTGCTCTACATATTTAGGAAGGAGCAGAGAACCTGCAATCCATACCAAAACTTCTAGTTTTCCTGCTTTAGTAATGCATATGCTACGAAGGAGCACCCTCCTCCCACTATGCATACAAACTCTTTGCTATCTAGGAAGGAGCAGACAGAACCACACCATGTGATTTTCATACCTTGCTCTACATACCACCGTTAACTGCCCTGACATGTGTGAAGCTTGCATATCCCATGATATAAAAGACCCTAGCACATGCCCCTCATGTGGAAAAACTTCACTATGCAGCAGGCAGGCTACCACTGGAAACAGCTGTGTTTTTGTCTCTTGTAAGTAAGTTCACTGGTTGGTAACCCAACTCCCTTTTATTTTATTTTCTATAATACACTAAAGCTCTCAGATTGGGTCCTGGTCATTGAACGGCAAAGTCACTTTGAATGGCAAGGTTGGTGGTTCAAACCCATCAGCTGCTTCTTGGAAACTCTATACAGGGTCGCTAAGACTTGGAACCAATTTTACAACATTTAACAACAACAGCAAGCAACTGTGTACACAGAAGGATGAAGGACTCTTCTTTCTGGGCCTAAACCCCAAGTGTGATCAATAGATAAGAAAAGACAAATAGGGCTATAAGCTACATTTAGAGGTCTCCTTATGATTTATTTATATCACTGTATAGATTGTATTACATAGGAGAGGGCTTCAAAAGTTCATGGGAAAAAAATGAAATCTAAAGGAGCTCTGGTGGCGTAGTGGTTACTAATCGGGCTGTGAACCTTAAGATCAGCAGTTTGAAACTACCAGCTGTTCTGCCAGAGAAGGATGAGGCTTTCTCCTCCTGTAAAGATTTAAAGCCTTGGAAACCCTGTACAGGTTGCTCTGAGTGGTTGCTCTGAGTCAGAACTGACTCCATGGCACATAACCACCACGAATAAAGGAATAATAAATTTTGCAGCACTGTAGGATAAGTGCTGGTCTTCAAATCTCAAAGTAAGTGGTTAAAATCCACCAGTCACTTCTCAGAAACCCTAGAGAGGGTCACTATGAGTCTGAATTAACTCAAAGGCACTTGACAACAGCAAATATTCAGGGAGCAGCTAACAGTCTCTTCCATCCCCTCCAGTCTGAAGAGTTTCTTTTGTCAGTTTTTTTCTCCTATTTTTTTTTCCTTCTTGATTTTTTTCTTTCTTTCTTCCATTGAGTCAAAATAAATACTTTATGCCAAACACAATGTTGGTGTTAGGTGCCATCAAATTCATACCGAATCATAGTAGCCTTATGCAGAACAGAAGGAAACACTGCCAGGTCCTGTGCTAACCTCATAATCATTGTTACATTTGAGCTCATTGCTGCTGCCAATATACCAATCCATTTCACTGGACATTTTCTTCTTTTTCTATGACCTTCTAGTTTACCAAACATGATTTCCTTCTCCGGGGACTGGTCCTTCCTTATAATATGTCCATCGTATGAGAGACAATGTGTGGCCATTCTGGCCACCAATGAGCATTCTGGCTGTACTTCTTCTAATATAGATTGGTTATTTTTTTTGGCAGTCCATGGGAATGGTGGTGTAGAACTGTTGGGTTATGCACTGAACTGCAAAGTCTGTTTGAATCAAAAGGCCAGTGGTTCAAACTCAGCAGCCACTCTTTGGAAACCCTATAAAGGGTTGCTATGTGTTGGAACTGATTCGAGGGCGCTTAACAGCAACAATAATAATACTTTTAATATTCTCCTCCAACACCATCACTCAAATGCTTAAATTATTCTATGGTCTTCCTGATTCACTGTCTATGAGGTTATTGAAAATACCATGGCTTGGGTCAGGTGCACCTTAGACCTCAAATAGATATCTTTGCTCTTAAGCATTTTAGTTTCGTGGAGCAGATTTACCTAATGTAACATGTCCTTTGATTCCTTGACTGCTGCTTCCATGAGTGTTGATGGTTGATCTGAACAAAATTAAGTACCTGACATTTCCAGTCTTTTCTCCATTAAAATGGATGTTGTTTATTGGTCTAGGATTGATGATTTTCCATCACTTACCTGTCAGTTTGTCATATTGTGGTGGCTTATGTATTGCTGTGATTCTGGGAGCAATGCTATAAATACCGTAAGGGTCACCCACAGTCAACAGGTTTCAGATGAGCTTCCAGATGAAGACAGTGTAGAAAGACAGAGACACGGACTACATCTGAATATTTAGCCCCTGAAAAATTTATAAACAGCAGTGGAACACTGTCAACACCAGATTATTGAATATTGAAACATGATGAAGAACACCAGAATATTGTCAGATATAGTGCTAGAAGATAAGACCCTTAGGTTGAAAAGCACTTAAAATATTACTATAGAAGAACTTCCTCCTCAAAGTAGAGTTGATCATGGTGACACAAATGGAATAAAGATCTCGGCTCTTCATTGGCTGATGGGGCACACCTCAAAATGAAGAGAAACAAGTGTAAACATCCATTAATAATTGGAGCATAGAATGTACAAAGTATGAATCTAGGAAAATTAGAAATCATCAAAAATGAAATGGAATACATAAACATCGATATCCTAGGCTTTAGTGAGCTGAAATAGACTGGTATGAGCCATTTTGAATCTGACAATCACATGGTTTACTATGCCAGGAATGACAAATTGAAGAGGAACGGTATTGCATTCATCACCAAAAAAAAAAAACAACACATCAAGATCAGTCATGAAGTACAATGCTGTCTGTGATAGAATAATATCAATATGACTATAAGGAAGACCAGTTAGTACTACTATTATTCAAATTCATGCACCAACCATTCAAGCCAGTTATGATGAAACTGAAGAATCTACTTCTTCAGTCTGAAATTTATCAAACATGCAATCAAGATGTACTGATGGTTGGAATGCAAAGGTTGTAAACAAAGAGGAAGGATCAGTAGTTGGAAAATATGGCCTTGGTGATAGAAACGATGGTGGAGATTATATGATGGAATTTTGTAAGACCAATGATTTGTTCACTGCAAATATCTTTTATAAACAACATAAAACATGACTATACACATAGACCTTATGAGATGGAATACACATAAATCAAATGGACTACATCTGTGGAAAGTGATGGTAGAAAAACTCCATATTATCTGCCAAAACAAGGCCAGGGGCAGACTGTAAAACAGACCATCAATCACTCATATGCAAATTCAGGCTAAAACTGAAGGAGATTAAAACAAGTCCATTAGAGCCAAAATATGATATTCAATATACCCACCTGAATTTATAAATCATCTGAAGAACAGATTTGATGCATTAGACACTAAAGATTGAAGACCAGAAGAGTTTGGCATGACATCAAGAACATCATAAAGGAAGAAAGCAAAAGGTCATTAAGAAGACCTTTTGAAAGAAGGGAAAGACCAAAATGGGTGACAGAAGTAACTCTGAAACTTACATGCCAGCATAGAGTTACTAAAGCAAATGGAAGAAATGAGGAAGTAAAACAACTGAACAGAAAATTTCAAAGTTCAACTCGAGAAGACAAAGTTAACTATTATAATGAAATGTGCAAAGACCTGGAGTGGGAAAACAAAAAAGGAAGAACATATTCAGCATTTCTCAAGCTGAGGGAACTGGAGCTAATATTTAAGCCTCAACTTGTAGTATTAAAGGATTCTATGAGCAATTTGTTGAATGTTGCAGAAAATATCAAAAGAAGATGGAAGGAATACATGGAGTCACTGTACCAAAAATAAACTGTCGATTTTCAATCAGTTCAAGAAGTACCAAGTACAAGAACCAATGATACTTAAGAAAGAAGTCCAAGATTCATTGAAAGCTTTGGAAAAGAACAAGACATATAAATTGAAATATTTCAGCAAACTGAGGCAGCAATGTAGGCACTCACTTATCTTTGCCAG
>NW_006408553.1:16792357-16817354 GCF_000296735.1 Chrysochloris asiatica | reverse complement strand
CAAGGCTGTAAATCTTTATGGGAGCAGAACACCTCATCTTTCTCCCATGGAACCGCTGGTAGTTTCAAACTGCTGACCTTGAGGTTGGCAGCCCGATTCATAACCACTACGCTATATCTGGAGAATAAACATAGCATTTCTTCACTATCTCTTTAAAATGACATAATTAAACATGCTTGGGTCACCCAAAACTTTACTTGCTATATCACATTCTACTATGCTTACTCTGGTTCAGATTCCATAAAAGAAAGCAAAGGATATGGTTTCAATACATATTTGAATGTGTTTATCTTGAAACAATTTTAGGTTTTAGAATCAACAGAATATCCCCACCCCAAATTGCCTTCACTTAGTCACAATTATGTTTTTTCATGACCAATTCTGTATCTTTTATAAAAACTGCTTTTGAATATATTGTCATATTACCAATGATGCCTGTATGATGTTCTGCATTCAAAATTTCTTATAAAACTTGAGGTCAATAACTATTAATCTCTATTATTTCCTTTGTGGTTTACATTGCCAGGAACTCAGAGTCAAATTTTGATTCATTCATAGTAAAGCATTATGAAACTACTACATTGACTCTTAAGAAAAACAAACAAAAAAATGTCTACAAGCATACATTGACAGAGAACTTCCAGAGGTTCATGCTAGTTTCAAAAGAGAACGTGAATTGAGGGATATCCTTGCTGATATCAGATGCATCTTGGCTGAAAGCAGAGAATACCAGGAAGATGTCTACCTGTGTTTTATTGACTATAAAAACACTTTTGATTTTGTGAATTATGACAAACTATGGACAACATTGAAAAGTATGAGTATTCTGGAACACTTAATTATGCTCATAAGAAACCTGTATATAAACAAAAAGGCAGTTCAAACAGAACAAGGAAACACCGAATGGTTTAAAATTAGGAAAGTGTGCATCAGGGTTGTATTCTTTCACCATACTTATTCAATCTGTATGCTGAGCAAATAATCATAGAAGCTGGATTATATGAAGAAAAAATGTGTCATCAGAATTGAAGAAAGACTCATTAACAACCCATGATATACAGATGATACAATCTTGCTTGCTGAATGTGAAGAGGACTTAAAATACTTACTGATGAAGATCAAAGACTACATACTTTGGCATGGATTGCATCTCAATGTAAACAAAACCAAAATTCTAACAACTGTACCAACAAGCAACATACATACCAATGGAGAAAAGATTGAAATGGGCAAATATTTTATTTTGCTTGGATCAACCATCAACACTCATGCAAGCAGCAGTCAAGAAATCAAATGACATAGGGCATTAAGTAAATCTACTGCACAAAATCTCTTTAAAATCATTGAAGAGCGAAGATGTCAGTTTGAGGACTAAGGTGAATTTGATACAAGCCATGGTGTTTTCAATAACCTCATAGGTACATGAAAGTTGGACAGTGAATAATGAAGATCTTAGAAGAATTGATGTATTTAAGTTATGGTGTTGGAGGAGAATATTAAAATTATCATGGACTGCCAAAAGAACAAACAAATCTGTGTTGGAAGGAGTACATCCAGAATGTTCCTTGGAAGCCAGGATGCTCAAACTTCATCTCTAATACTTTGGACATACTTTCAGGAGGGACCAGACACTGGAGAAGCATATCATGTTTCATAATTGAAAGGTTGGAGAAAATGAGGAAGACCCCCAATGAGATGGATTGGCACAGTGATGGCAGCAATGGACTTAGGTATATCAACGATTGTGAGGTTGGCCCTTGACCAGGCAGTATTTTGTTCTGTTGTGCATAGGGTCACTGTAAGTTGGTACCAACTCGATGGCCCCAGAGAACAACAAATAGAGGATTTATATTGTCTTTACATTGAGGTGCAACCTGTACCAATGACTATGATCTTTATCTTCATCAGTATTTTAAATCGTCTTTGCTATCAGCAAGCAAGGTTGTATCACCTACATATCATTGGTTACTAATGAGTCTTCCTCCAATGCTAATGCCACATTTATCTTCATATGATCTAGCTTCTCAGTTTATTTGCTTAGAATAGTGATTGAATAAGTATGATGAAATAATACAACTGTGGCACACACCTATCCTAATTTTAAATCATTCTGTGTTCCGTTGTTTTGTACGAACAACTACCTCTTCTTCTGTGTAAAGATTCCTCATGAGCACAATAAAATGTTCTGGAATACTTATTTTCTACAATGTTGTCCATAGCTTGTCATGATCCATACAATCACAACCTAAGCATAGTTAGTCAGTAAAGCACAGGCAAATCTTTCTGGTATTCTCTGCTGTCAGCCAATACCCATCTGACGTCAGCAATAATATCCCTGGTTCCATGTCCTCTTGTGAATCTGGCTTGAACCTCTGGGTGTTCTCTGTCAATGTATGGTTGCTGCCATTTTTATTTATCTTTAGTAAACTTTTACTCACATATGATATTAATGATACTGTCCAATTTCCACATTCAGCCGGGTCACCTTTCTTTGGAATGGGTACAGACATGGATTTCTGTTAGTCAGCTGGCCAGGTGGTTTCTTCTAAATGTCTTGGAATAGCTGAGTGAGTGCTTCTAGTGCTTCATCGTTTTCTTTCAAGATTTCAATTTGTATTTCATTAATTCTTTGAGCCTTGGTTCTTCGACAATGCCATCAAAGGCACCTCACATTTTTTCCTTCAGTATCATTAACTCTTGATCATATGCTATCTCTTGAAATTGTTGAACATCCACCATTTCTTTTTGGTACAGTGCCTCTGTGTATATTTTACACCTTGTTTTCCAGTATTTTACCCATAGAATCCTTCAATATTTCAAGTCGAGGCTTAAATGTTATCTTAAGTTCGCTCAGCTTGACAAATGCGGAGAATGTTCTTCCTATTTGGTGTTCTAACTCCAGGTATTTTCACATTTCATTGTGTTTATTTGACTCTCGCTTCTTGATCTGCCTTTTGAAATTTTCTTTTTAACTCTTTTTCCTCTTCATTTCTTACATTACTTTAACATCTCTATACTGAAGAACAATTTTCAGTCTGACATTCATGTTGGATTTTCCTTCTTTCTTGTCTTCTTAATGGCCTTTTGCTCTCTTCCTGTATAATGTTCTTGATGTCATCCCACAACTCTTATGATTTTCAGTCTTTAATGTCAAATTCATTAAATCTGCTCAGGTCATATCTGAATTTAGGTGGGATGTGTTCCAGGTCATATTTTGGCTTTCGCAGACCTGTTTTAATTTTCTTCAGCTTCAGCCTGAACATGCATAGGAGGAATTGATGGTCTTTTCTACTGTCTGCTGCTGGCCTTGTTTTAGCTGATGATACAGAGCTAGTCTACTGTCTCTTTCCACAGATGTAGTCAGTTTGAATTCTGTGTATTCCATCTGGTGAGATCCCTGATCTTCCTCTTTGTTTCCAATTTAACATTTCAATCACCATTAGTTATCAATAAATCTTGATTCATGTTTCATCAATTTCATACTGAAAAAGTTGGTAGAATTCTTCAGTTTCATCATCACTTGCTTTAGTGGTTGGTGCATAAAATTGAATAATAACTTTATTAACTGGTCTTCCTTGTAGGCATATGGATATTACCTTATCACAAACAACATTGTACTTCAAGACACATCTTGATATATTCTTTTTGATGATAATGCAATGCCATTCCTCTTCAATTTGTCATTCACTGCATAGTAAACCATGTGGTTATCTGCTTCAAAATTGCCAGTACCAGTCTATTCCATCACACTAATGCCTAGGGTTACGATGCTTATTCATTCCACTTCATTTTTGACAACTTCCAATTGTCGTAGATTCATAATTCGAACTTTCCATATTCTGATTAGTAATGGATGTTTACAGTTGTTTCTCTTCACTTTGAGTTTTACTCCATTAGTAAATGATGGTTGTTTACTCTTAACTACATTTGCATCATCATAGTCTACTTTAAGAAGGCAATTCTTTCCCTTCCAATCTGAGATGCTCATCTTCTGGCACTATATGTGACTATATTCTGGTGCTCTTTATCTTGTTTCAATAGTCAGTATTCTGGTGCAGACAGTGTTCCTCTGCTATTCATAAGGTTTTCAGTGAGTAAATATTTGGAAGTAGTCTATATCTCCTTCTTCTTAGTCTGTGTTTGTCTGGAAACTCAGCTGAAACCTGTCTATCTTGGGTGACCCTGCTGGTATTTAAAATACCAGTGGCTTAGCTTCCAGAATCACAGCAATATGGAAGCCACCACAGTATGACAAACTGGAAGATGAGTGGTGGCCAACACAATACATGACAGTAATATAGCAAGCAAACAAAAGTTAATATCTTTAGAGGCATTAGAATCAGTGGAACATCTATTCTTGAATGTGGTAAGTAGCCCTGCAGAGCTTGACCTCAGGTTTTGGAAGAGGGGACACTGCTGGCTTATTATAATTCTTCAGGATCACAGACGAGGTGTCCTAGGGAGTTAGTGTTCAGATCTCTGAAGAAGTGCTATCTGGTTGGTGCTGGTTTTTAGTAAACACTATGAGAAGGTTTCTAGATATGCCAGGGATAAAAGCTACAGACTGGAGCAATCATGACTGCCAGAGTGAAAATTGATTGCTTCAGTATCCCTGACAGGAACTGCAAATCTAGCAGGAAGGAACAAGGCCCTTCTTCCTTTGCTTGTCTCCTATTTCTCTGTTCATTCTTAGAGGACAAAAGAAAACTAAATTTGCAAAGTTCCAGTTCCAGCTCCATAAAACACAGAATAGAAGGTTATATTTAGAACCAAGAGATAATAGCTTTAGGCACTGCAGTCCACATCTTTAAATATGCAGCATTTATTCATGCTTGTCTATAAATTCTTGTTCTTCCATATAAGATATATATATATATATATATCTTATATGCTGTTGTTGTTGTTATGTGCCGTGGAGTCGGTTCTGACTCATAGCGACCCGGTACAGGGTTGCCGAGGCTATTAATCTTTACGGGAGCAGAACGCCTCATCTTTCTCCTGCGGAACACCTGGTAGTTTCGAACTGTTGACATTAAGTTTTGCAGCCTGATTCATAACCACTATGCTACCAGAGCTGTATATGTATATGTATATATATACATATTCTTTTCTTTTCTTTTGCCTAATTGAACACAGCTTTTCGTTTGTAAGAAGATGCCTGGGTGCTGTGTGATTCAGAGTTTGAGTCTAACTACTAATCCATGCAGTAGTACCACAGAAGAAAGATCTGACAATTACTTCCACAAAGATTACATTTTAGAAAATAAAAAAGCCCTATGGAGCGGTTCTACTCTGTAAGACACAAGGTCACAATGAATCCTTTGTTCTTTATCAGGCCTATCCTTTGTATAATGAAGATTTGTTTGTCTTTCCCTCCAAGAAATAAGATAGAAAATCTGTCCCTGAACTAATTCACATCTCTTAGCCAGTTGTGTATGAGTTGATTCCAACTCATGGTGATCTCTTGTACCTCACAGTAAAATTGCGCTCCATAGGGTTTTCAGTAGGTAATATTTCTTCTATCTATAAATCTCCAAGCCCTTGTCACCCAGGAATCCTACCCTATCATGTATCAATACCTTATTAGGTATATTTTTCTTTTATCAGACTGTGTTGTTGTTAAGTACCATTAAGTCAGTTCTGACTCATAGCAACCCTATGTATGGTTTCCTAGGAGCAGTTGGTGGGTTTCAACCTTGTGGTTAGCAATTCAGTGCTTCTTCTATATAGCCACAGGAGGACTATAGGGGAGGTGTCTTTTTTTTTTTTTTTTTCCTGCATATCCCCAGAATGTAGCACAGAATCTGGCACAAAAACATGTGTTAATATAGGTTTATCTACTTGAGTGAAATCTATTTCAACAGATCTCAAATGCTGGAGACCATCTCTCTGAAAGGCACCTTACATTGTTCTATTAATTCATTTTCCAAAGTCAAATGGTTTGTCCCTTTTTCACCTACTGAATCAAAGAGCATATCTGGTCTTTCCCTAAGTGTAACATAGTGCAGTTTGGCTTAGCAGTTCAAACATTTAACCTTTACTTTGAGGAGAAAGCTGCATCTAATTACTAAAGATGTCCCCCTGGGGCTCCAGCTAAATGCTGTTTGCCTTTAGAGAATGCTGGAGGTGTAGCCTGGAATCTATTCTAATGGAGCCAAAAAACACTGCTTCCCTGCTTCCTCCTCTCAACCACAGTTTGAGTCCCTTGTATCTTTTTCAACTATTGAATTTGAAGCAAGGCCACTTCACAGACAAAACAGGAGGAAGCTTTTCACAAAGAGGTATACCGTGTGGGTCATGGGGATGGGGCAGCTTTCTGGGAACCAGTCTGTGCTCCTGTTCTGACCCTTACAAGTTTTCTGTCTTTGAAAGTCCCTCTACCTTGTCATCCCTGCCACTGCCCCTTTCATGGTGACAAGGATGGGCAGTCTTTAAGTCTGTAGGATTTCATAATGCTCCATTCTTTGTTGATGAGTGCAGTTTTTGAAAATGTGTTTAGTTTGAAGATTCAGAAAGACACAAACTGAAGACCTGGATTTTAGTGACTGAGTTTTCATGCTAACCAGAGTAACTGGGAGTAAGTCATTGCATTGGAGTTTAGGGTTTATTAGGTTGCACAGTAGAGCACTAAACATTATCCAAACAATAAAACTCATGCTGGGTTTGATGATAGCATTCTGATAATACTCTATAGTTTCAAAGTAAGATTTCACTTTCTCTTTTGCCTCTGGGATAAAGAGAGGCTGACACTGTTAACTAATCTATTACAAACTTTATTGAATAATAAGCTATCTTGTCGATTTTTGTAATTTTCTCATTTGCAGATTCATTTCCAGATGTGCTCAAAGGCAATTATCATATTTGTCACCTGCTAAGGGTTCCTAAGAATCAACTCCCACTCCCAGCTTTATTTGAAACAGCAGTTTGCAGGCTCCTGAAAACCCCGGCTGGCTTGCTTTACTTGCTTACTTACAAACCATGTGATTGGCAGAGGAAGTAATTATGATTTTATGTCTCTTTACAAGTTCACAGAAATTTTAATCTAACAGCAAAACACTATTAAAGATTAATATTTATGAAACCACACAGATGGAGGGAGGCTAGTTTTTCTTTTCTTTTCTTTTTTAATGTACGAAGATGACAAATTTTCAAGAGCATTTTACAGACATGAATATTAGAATTATTAGCCAATGTTACTCCTGTCACCTTCAAAAGAAACCAGAGACAGGAGATAAGTAGAACTGAGAAGTGGATGAAAATTAAGAGTCACAAACAAAGCTGTGGTGGGGATAAGAGGGATTTTTTGGTTGCAATATAGCAACTTTTCAGACTATTCCCTTCTTCCAACACAGATCTGTTGGTTCTTTTGGCAGTCCATGGCACTTTCAATATTCTTCTCCAACACCATAACTCAAAAGCATCAATTCTTCTACGGTCTTTCTTATTCACTGTCCAGCTTTCACATGCCTATGAGGTTATTGAAAATACCATGGCTTCATAGGGTATGAAATGGGATAAGTTCTTTCAAGATTACATATGGTACATATATGTTTGTTTGTGTATCTTATATACCTATCCTCTTTGTCTTTCCCCTACCATTTTGTTTTTTCACATCTGGTGGTGCTGTGGGATTCCATTAGACTGCTAACTGTAAAGCCAGCATTTCAAACTCACCAACCACTCTGAAAGAGTAAGGTGAGGCTGTATGCTCCAGTAAAGATTTACAGTCTCAGAAATCCTATAAAGGGTCACTGTGAGTCAGAGTCAACTGGATGGCAATTGGTTTGGGATATTGGCTTTTGTGCAAATTACAATCAACCCTTGATATCCATGGTTGATTGGTTCCATGACCCTCACGGATATCAAAATTCATAAATGTTAGTCCCATATCAAATGACTTAGCATTTGTGCATAACCTAAGCACATCTTCCACTAAATATTAAATAATCTCTAGGCTCCATAGGATAACTACTGGACTGTTGTTGTTGTTGGGTGCCATTGAGTCGGTACTGACTCATAGTAATCCTGTGCACAACAGAATGAAACACTACCTGGTCCTGGCCTAACCTCACAATTACTGCCATGCTTGAGCCCATTGATGTTGCCACTTGGCCAATCCATCTTGCTGGGGTCTTCTTCTTTTTCTCTGACCCTCCACCTTACCAAACATACTACGTTCTCCAGTGCCTGGCACTTCCTGACAATATGTCTGAAGTATGAGAGACAAAGTCTGGCCATCCTGGCCTCCAAGGAGCACTCTGATTGCACTTCTTCCAACACAAATCTGTTAGTTCTTTTGGGAGCCCATGGTACTTTCAATATTCTCCTCCAGCACCATAGCTCAAATGCATCAATTCTTCTACCTTCTTCCTTATTCACTGTCTAGCTTTCACATGCATATGAGGTTATTGAAAATACCATAGCTTGGGTCAGACGCACCTTAATCCTCAAGCTGACATCTTTTCTCTTCAACACTGTAAAAAGGTTTTGTGCAGCAGATTTGCCTAATGCAGTATGTTTTTTTTATTTCTTGGCTGCTGTTTTCATGAGTGTTGATGGTTGATCCAAGAAAATTTAAGTATTTTGACAACTTCAAAATTATAGTGAACTTATGTACAACAGAAGGAAACACTGCCTGGTTTTGGCGTCTTCAAAATAGTTGTAATGTTTAAGTCCATTGTTTCTGCTACAGTGTCAATCCATCTCATTGAGGCTTTTCCACTTTTTTGATGATCTTCCTCTTTACCAAATATGATATCCTTCTCCAGAAACTGGTCCCTTCTGATGACATGTCCAAAGTATGAGAAAGGAAGTTTCACCATTCTGTCACCCTCACTTTTAAAGAACGTTCTTTCTATGGTTACTCCACGACTGAAGTATTTATTCTTCTGGAAGTCTATGGTACTTTAAATATTCTTTTCCAACATTACTGAAATAAATTAATTCTTCTCCAATATTCTTTATTCATTATCCAACTTTCACATGCATATGAAGTGATTAAAAATGCCAGAGCTGAGTCAGGTACATTTTAATCTTCAAAGTAACATCTGTGCTCTTGAACATTTTAAAAGAGAACTTTTGCAGAAGATTTGCCTAATGAAATATGCCCTTTGATTTCTTATCCGCTACTTTTATAAGTGTTGATTCTGGAAACAAGAAAAATGCAGTCTTTGGCAACTTCAATATTTTCTCAGTTTAACATGTTGTTATTTATTGGTTCAGTTGTGAGGACTTTTGTTTTATTTATATTGAGGTGCAATCTATGGTGAAGTCTGTAGTCTTTGATCCTCATCAGTAACTTTTAAAAATACTCTGCACTTTCAGTAAGCAAGGTTGTATCATCTCCATATCATATATTGTTAATGAGACTTCTCCAATCCTTATGCCATGGTCTTCTTCATATAATCCAGTTTCTTTTAATTGTTTACTTAACATACTAAGAATGACAATGGTGATAAAACATAGCCCTGGCACACACCTTTTCTGATTTTAAACTTGTTCTGTTGAAACAACGGATTCTTGTTCTATGTATAAATTCTTTGTGAGCACAATGAAATGTTCTGGCAATACTCATTCTTTGCAGTGTTGTCCTTAGTTTACTATGATCCACACAATGAATCTGATACACTTAGTCAAATGTATTTTCATAGTCAATAAAGCACAAGTAAATATCGTTCTGTGCTTTCAGTCAAGATCCAGCTGACATCAGCAATTATGTCTCTTGCTTCACATTCTCTTTTTAATCTCACTTTAATTTATGTCAGCTCCCTGTTGATGTACTGCTGCAACCATTTTTCAATTATCTTCAGCAAAATTTAACTTGTGTGTTATATTAATGACATTGTTTGAACATTTCCACATTGTTTTGAATTGGCAAAAATATCAGTCTCTTCTAATTACTTTAACAGGTAACTGTCTTCCAAATTTCTTGGCATAGATGAGTGAGCACCTCCAGTTCTTGATCATATTCTGCCTCTTGAAATGGGTGAACATATACCAATTCTTTTTGATAAAGTGACTTTCTATATTCCTTTCACCTTTTTTATATGCTTCCTGCATCATTCAGTATTATGCTTATAGAATCTGTTAATACTGCAGTCTGAGGCTTGAATTTTTTTCTTCATTTTTTCCATCTTGAGAAATATGAAAATATTCTTCCCTTTTGGTTTTCTAGTTCAAGGTCTTTGTACATTTCACTATAATACTTTATTTTGTCTTTTTGAAATGCTCTTTGATTTTTCTGTTCAGCTCTTTTACTTAATCAATTCTTCCAGTCACTTAAGATTCTCTACACTCAAGAGAAAATTTCAGAATTTATTCAGACATCCACTTTAGTCTTTTCTTTCTTTCTTGTCTTTTTTTGTAAACTTTTAATTGTGAATTGAGTGAAGATTTACAGATAAAATCATAAGCATTACATTAAGAAAATCATACTTTTTTTCATTCAAATGATTCCATTTCCCTCCATGCAATAACAGTTATTATGCTTCTTCCCTGTGATTTCTGTTTGCATTCCACTCAGCTTCCTATCCTGTCTATACTTTGTCCATAGGAAAATGTTGTCCTTTAGATTTTGAACAACTAACAGTTCCATGGTGTTCATACATTACTAATCCTCTATCCCCACAAGTCTATACATTGCTTGTGTGAAACTTGGGTGGCAAGGTGATTTCCAATCTAGACCTGAAGGTTGATGGTGGGTTTTAGTCTTAGCTTCCTCCAGTCTCTTTCTGAACAGTAAACCTGGTCTTTTTAATTTTTTTATGAATTAAAATTGAGTTTTATTCTGCATTTTCTACCACTCTATCCGAGGCCCTCTAATGCATTCCCTATAAGGGCAATTGGTAGTAGCTGGGCATTGTCTAGTTTTTCTGGTCTGAGAGTTGTGGAGACTGGTGTTCATATGTTCCATTAGTCTATTGGACTAATTTCAAGCCTTTTCAATTCTTATCATTCTTTTTTCTTCTGTACACAGAAAACCCAAAAACTGCATCATAGATAGCCACTCATGGACTTTCAATATCCCTGACACTACTCATCCAAGCAAGATGTAAAACATTGTCTTTGTGGACTATATTATGCCAAATGACCATGGTGTCCCCTGAGACTATGGTCCTGAGGTTCCAGGTCCATAGTCAACCAGTACCTTAAGACAAGTATACTCATTGATCCAAAGAATCTTCCATTTTGAATGTAATTTTTGGCAACTGCATCCATAAACAAAGCCCAGTTCATCAAATTGTAGCAATTTACACTTGCTCACAGTATCAAATATCTTTTCTTCATCTGGTTTGGTTCTGGTC
This sequence comes from Chrysochloris asiatica, assembly GCF_000296735.1. Lineage (NCBI taxonomy): Eukaryota > Metazoa > Chordata > Mammalia > Afrosoricida > Chrysochloridae > Chrysochloris > Chrysochloris asiatica. The sequence continues at coordinate 16,806,051 of NW_006408553.1, read as the reverse complement.
AGCTCAGCCCTATGTATCTACACTTGGTCAAATGGGTACCAGCTGCAAGCTTGGGTGTTCACAGACACCTCCCTTCACTTCAAATTAGCTGGACCCTTCATTGTTACCTCTAATCCTCAGGGGCAAGGTCAGTACCCAAGGGCTCAGGAGTTAATGTGACTCCCTAAATTTCAGACCAGCCAGGCCTTGTTCTTCTCTCTTTCATTTCAAGGTCTCAGGTGTCAATGGAACATAGCCAAACTCAACCTGTGTCTTCATTGCTGCCTTTAATACACGGCATACATACAGTATCAAACATTACAACACACACAAGCAGTAGAAAAGTCCTTAAGTTTATTCCTATTTTTTTTCATTGATGATATTTATTGTTCTTGGTTTTACATTTAGCTTGTTAACCCATGCTGAATTTGTTTTTGCATATGGTGTGAGGTGTGGGTCTCATTTCATTTTTCTTTCTAGTCTGTCTTAATCTGGGATTTCATCTGAAACCTGTTCATCATTGTGGAATCTGCTGGTATTTAAAATACTAGTAGCATAACTTTCAGCATCACAGCAACACATAAGCCAACATAGTACAACAAACTAGCAGACAAGTGGTAGATAGAATACATCTCTCACTTATAGAGAGAGATACAGACTTACAGTGAGAGAATGCATTCATTTTGAAATAAAAATTTATGAGTAACTCACAAAGTGTTTATATGTCTGACTATACTTAATATCATGATTGTTGTTGTTGTTAACTGCCATCGAGTCAGTTCCAACTCACAGTGATCCAGTATAGGGTTTCCAAGGAGCAGCTGGTAAGTTTAAATCACCAACCTTGTGGTTCAAGCTGATTAATCCACAGTACCACACCAGGACTCCTAATATCATGATAAGATGTTCCATATCCTAACACATAATATTAGGAAAAAGTTAAAACTGGCTACTTAGTGCTTTTTTTTATAAGGAAAGGTATCTTAGTTTTAACTGGTTTGGGCAGAGTAATATTTGGGGAATATAGGTTTAATGTTTGGAAGAAAGCAAGAGTTAATATTTGGAAGAAAGTGTGCAGTTTTTTAAGCTTGTCTGTCTGAGTTCAAATCCTGGGTCCAAGTTTGTTACCAGTGTGAACTTGGGTGATTATTTAAATATTTTAAAACTAACATAATAATAATGATGACAGTATCATAGGGTAATTATGAAGAATCAGTGAGTTAATTATATCAATTCTTGGCACAAAACATGCCATGTTCTAAAGGTTTGATAATTTAATTTAGTAATTTGATCACCTAAATAATTAAATTTGATCATTTAAATGTTTAATTATTTTTATTATTTATGTTAAAATCTAGGAATCCTGAAGCTCTTTCCTAATCAGTCACAGTAAAATAAGTATGGTCCACTAACCAGAAGGTCAGCAATCTTAAACACATAGTTGCTTGTAGGGAGAAAGACGAGGCTTTCTGCTCCCCTAAAGATGTGCATCTTTTTAAACCTATACTTGCGCCATATGAGTTGATTTGGACTCAATGGTAGTGGGTTTGCTTTGGATTGAGGAGCATGTATTAGGTGAGAATAAGGTCAAACCAGAAAGTGTGACAATGAGTGGCCGTAAGTATTGCCTCCATGAGATGTAAAGATGTGTGTAGTTGATAGGAGGAAAAGAAAATGAAATTTTAAAAAGTAGTTTTGTTAAAATTACTTATTTTAGTCTGTGTCCCTACCACATTTCTTTAAATAGTTTTTAAAAAATCAATACTGCATATTGTAATTATAAGCAAATTACTTAATTTATTCTCCAACTGAGTCACAGAGTGGATGTTTATTTGCATTGTAAGATGGCATAAAATTGTACTTATTTTGAAAGCCAATTTGAACCAATAGAGAGTTTGATTTAAATTAGTGAAAAATGTAAATAACAGAGTATTTTTAGCAAAATTCATTTCCATTAAGTTTATTTAACTTTGTGTACTTGAAAGTGATAAAATATAACTTAGTAAATATCCTTTGGGGAACAGTTTCAAGGACTAGATAAGAACATTTTATTTTACGCATAATTTGGTATATATTTTAAGTGCAATTAAGTGGGTGAAAAGATAGCATGTAATTTCTTCAATATATTAAATATTATTTCTAAAATTTCTCCCACATTATTAATCCTCGAAGTAGATTTTGCTGAGCAAACAATAAACATAAGGATGATCTTTATCTCAATTGTTACAAATACTGAATCAAGGTTGAGTTTTGTGTGTTTTTTTCTTTTAAAATTTTTATTGTGAATTGAGAGAAATTTACAGGGCAGATCATCATTTCAACATTCAACAAATCATACTTTGTTTCCTAACAATGGTTATAATCCCCTCCATGTACCATCAGTTAACAGTATTTCTATTTATTTTAGCGCGCTCTCTCTCTCTCTCTCTCTCTCTCTCTCTCTCTCTCTCTCTATATATATATATATATAGATAGATATATAGATATATATAGATATATATATTAGTTTTTATTGTGAGTTGGGTGATAGTTTACATGGGAGAACATCAGCTTTACATTCTTCATATCGTGTTTCGTTTCACTGCAATAATTACAATTCCCTCTACGCATCATCATTCATAATTGTTCTCCCAGCTGTCCATTCCCCTCCCCCGTTTTGTGTATTGTCCCCTTCCACCAGCACCCAAACTATCTTGTGTATATTCCCTATCTTGTGCTCCATCTTTCCCTCCTTCCCCTCTCCCCACCCCAGACACCTTGATAACCAACAAAGAAAAAAAAATTTTTCTCCCTTTTAGTGTGGGTACTTTTTTTTTAAGCTTTTACAATAATGTCATTTGCAGTATTTCTCCTTTTGTGACTGACTGATTTCACTCAACATAATGTCCCCAAAGTTCATCCATCTTATGCAGTGACTTGCATAATATTCCATTGTGTGCATGTACCAAAGTTTATTTATCCATTATTCCATTGATGGGAACTTAGGTTGTCTCCATCTTTTTGCTACTGTGAATAATGCTGCTATGAAAATTGGTGTGCATTTATCTACCAGTGTTATGCCTTGTATTTCTTGTGGATAAATACCAAGTAGAGGAATTGCTTGATCATAAGGTATTTCTATTTCCAACTTTCTGAGGAAGTGCCATACTGTTTTCCAGAGTGTTTGAATAATTTTGCAATTGTAGCAGCAATGTAGGAGGGTCCTAGTCACTCCGCATCCTTGCCAGAATTTATTGTCCTCTAATTTTTTGATCTTCGCTGTTTTTGTATGTGTGAGATGATGTCTCATTGTTGTTTTGATTTACATCTCTCTAATTGCTACTGATCATGAACATTTCTTCAAATGTTTGTTAGCTGCCTGAATCTCTTCTTTGGTGAAGTGTCAGTTCATGTCCTGTGCCCATTTTTTAATTGGGTTATTTGTCTTTTTTCTCATAGAGGTGTTGTAGTTTCCTATATATTTTAGAAATTAGTCACTTGTCAGATGCTTCATTGCAAAATATTTTTCCCATTCTGTGGGTTCCCATTTTACTCTTTTGGTAAGTCTTTTGATGCATATAAGTTTTTAATTTTTAGACTGTCCCAATCATCTATTTTTTCTACTTTTGTTTATGTAATTTTCACAATGTTTGGTATTCTATGTGTGCCCTACACGGTGGTAACTACAGGCGGGCTTAAGCAAGTGGACACCCCCACCCACCGCTGGAGGTTTCTACTATACATACACATTGACCTGTGACATAAACACTACTGGACAGTCAGCTACATTTTAATATTTGTTTTTATGTGGTTGTTTTAGTCTCTGCTTTTATACTGTTTCTGTTTTGGGTCCTTTGGTCTCACCTGGAGGTGGAAGCTTTCTTTCCCTGTGTTACCCAAGAAGAGACAGCAATCATGGCCATATAGCCAAGTTACAAGAATATCCCATGATATTCCACCATCTGGACAGGAGCCAATACCAGCTACTAGGCATTAACAGATAGCCAATACTTGATACGAAACCCTGAAACTGAGTAATAAAAGGCATGAAAATGGAAGCCTATCTTCAGATCACATCCAGCAGGATACACTCAGTATGTTAACAACACAGCAACATCCATTCATTTAATCATTGAAAACACATCTAACTATTGAAAATGTCTAAGATAAAACAACAAAAGATTTCAGCACAAATCCAAAAACAGAAAAGAGTAACTGAGAGAAATGAGCTGGAGGCAGACATAAACTTTCCATTAGAAGAAGAGCAGGGTTTAGACCTGCCTGAGAAGGGAATTCTGAATAGTGAAATGGAGTCAAATTCAAATGCTCCACAAAAGGGTGGAGAAAAATAAGGAAGAAGTCAGGAAAGTGCTACAGGAGCAAGCAAACAAGAGAGATATAGCATTGGAAATAATTCAAATCTTGCAAAAAGAGGTCAAGACTATTAATAATAAAATATCAGAAATGGACAATACACTGAAAGGGCAAAGAAGTAGAATTGAAGAGATGGAAGCAGAACCAGTAAACTAGAAGACAAATCTCTCAATACTGCTAAGATACAAAAGCAAGCAGAAAAAAAATGATTTAAAATATGAAGAGAGTCTAAGATACATGCCGGATAACATGAAGAGGAATAATTTAAGAATTATTGGCATTCCAGAACAGAAAGAATCCCAAAAGTCCACAGAGGAATAGTTGAAGAGCTACTGGAAGAAAATTTCCCCAGCATCTTGAAAGCTGAGAAGATAAGCATTCAAGAAGCTGAATGAACGCCAAGAAGGATAGATCCCAAAAGAAAATCACCAAGACATATCATAGTCAAACTCTCCAAAATCAAAGACAAGGAGAAAATCCTAAAAACATCCAGGGAAAAGAGCAGTGTTACTTACAAGGGAAAGAAAATCAGATTAATGTCTGATTTCTCATCAGAAACCATGCAGAAAAGAAGGCAATGAGGAGACATATTTGAAATCCTAAAGAAAACAACAACAACAACAAAGCTGCCAACCAAGATTCATGTACCCAGGAAAACTGTCAATCAAATATGATGGAGCAATCAAAACATTCCAGGATAATCAGAAGCTAAGAGATTTTATCAAAGCAAATCCAAACTTCAAGATATCCTAAAGAGAGTTCTTTGGAATGAAAACCAACAAGAATTGACAACAAACAGAGAATGAAAGATGTGACAACTCCACCCAAATTCAGTCTACAGCAGAGTTCAGAATAGAACAAAATTACAACAACAAATTCAGAGGACTTGTGAGACCAATCAAAGATCAAAATAATAACAATATCAAAGAAAGGAAAAATACACTAACATATCCAGGTGGTGACGAGGTTAAGTAGATTGCAGGATACAATTGACTGTCTTAAATGAAGGGAAAAGTTAATAGATTATAGGATAACTTCAAAGAAAGTTAATATGTCACAACTTACCATGAAAATGAAGATCCAAGCAGAACAAGGAAACATTAAAAGTAAGAAGAAACTGAAAAAAAAAAAGCACAAAAAACATGAACTCAACACATGAAGGCATGCAGAACAAAGGAACGAAGAGCACCACAAAAATTAACATAATGGCAGCAATTCATTTATACCTATCAATAGTTATACTGAATGTCAATGGATTAACTGCAACAATGAAGAGACAGAGAGTTGCAGATTTGATAAGAAAACAAGACCCTTCAGTATGCTGCTTGCAAGAGACACACCTTACACACAAAGACAAAAACAGACTAAAAGTTAAAGGAAGCAAAAAAATATACCAAGCTAATTCCAATTTTAAAAAAAGAAAAGAGCAGGATAACATAGTGATTACGAATTGGGCTGTGAACCGCAAGGTCAGCAGTTCAAAACTACCAGCTGTTCCAGGGGAGAAAGATGAGGCTTTCTGCTCCTGTAAAGATTTAAAGCCTCGGAAACCCTGTACAGGATTGCTATGAGTCAGAACCAACTCCACGGCACATAGCAACAACAATAACAGGAGTGTAAATACTAATCTCGGATAAAATAAACTTTAAGGCAAAAACCAGCATAAGAGACAAAGAAAGACATTAGCTTATGATTAAAGAGTCAATTGAGCAAGCTAACACAACCATAATAAATATCTATGTTCCTAATGAAAGAGCAGTAAGATATATAAAGCAAACTCTACTAGAAATAGATAAATCTACAATTATAATGGAAATTTTTAATATGCCACTTTCAAAAAGGGATTGAACATACAGAAAGAAGCTCAACAAAAATACAGAGGAACTAAACAGCACAATGAACCAATGTGACCTCATAGATGTATATAGAACATTCAACCCAACACGAGCACAATGCACATTCTTTTCCAGTGCACATGGGTATTCTCCAGAATTCACTGTGTATTAGGTCACAAAGAAAGCCTCCATAAATAATACAAACATCAAAATACTACAGAGCATCTTTTCAGACCACAATGCTATAAAACTAGAAATCAACAATAAGAAGACCAAGGAAAGAAAGTAGAATACTTGGAAACTGAATAACAATCTGCTGAAAAGTGACTGGGTAGTAGAAGAAAGTAAACATGAACTCTTCCTCTTGTTGAGTTCTGATTATGAAGCCATTGAGGATAGGTCAAATGGTAATGCCTGCAAGTTTGGCTGTTCTTGTGTATCTCCCCTTACTTCATATCTGCTGGATGCTTCATTCTCAGCTCTAGCCCTCTGTGGCTATGTCCTTTTCTGTGGTCTCAGGTATCCCCAGGTCTCACCACACTTTGGGTCAATCAGCCCTTCTTCTTCTCTCTCTCATCTCCAGGTCAATTTGGTCTATGGAACATGGTTGAACTCAGCCCATATCTTCCTTTCTGCCTTTTCCCCTTTTCCACCCACCAGTTGACCAATGTGGTTACCAACAAGCGTACATGTCTGCGCATGTGTTCCCTTTGAGTTTCAGTCTTAGAGGGGGGTTTGTTCTGAAAGGGCTTGATTGCTTGCCTTGATGGCATCCCAATGGACAACTTGTTTATTCATGTAGTAGTCAATCATACTGCCATTTTTATTTTGGGTTTTTCCTGCTGATCTTTCTTTGAAGATATATCTTCTGTCATTCTAGTTGTTCCAGGCTGGTCTGTTTGTCATTTGAGGTGGGAATTTCCCACCTCAGAAGGTTCTGGATGGGACTCAGGATTCCACCTAAGGTCCTATGCAATGCAAAATCTCTTCAAGAGGCCTATTTCACTGAGCAAGGTATAGAACCCCTTTTAGGCATTCCAATCAGTTATAGACTTAAGGCAGGCTTACAAGTTTTCTGCAATCGTGTTTCCTGACATTGCTTTCTATACCCCTCAAGTGTCTTTTTACAATAGTAGGCAATGGAAACTAATATTCACAAAAGAGTCAAGCATCTCAATATTATTTCCCCTCTTCAGACTATGCCTTGATCCCTGTATCACAGAGCCCTATTGTTCCAAGGTTGAACATGCATCACTATTTACCTCTGTCCCATTTAGCCTATGCAAACCTTTCTCAGTGTTCCCTTATCTACTTTATTCTTCCACCTCTTCCCCCTTCTTATGTACTGTCCTTCCAAACACCCTAAGTATGATGTATCTGCCCCCTATACTGTGCTCTAGTGTCACCTCCCTCCTTCTTCCTCAACACTCCCTACCCTACCTTCACCGGTAACCAACAGAGAAAAATTTTTCCCCTTTTAGTATGGATATCTTTTCTTAAGCTTTTACAATAATGGTCTTATGCAATATTTGTACTTTAATGACTGACTAATTACACTTAGAGTAATGACCTCAAGTTTCATCCATGTTATGTGGTGGCTTACAGCTTCCTTGTTATTCTTCAATGTAGCATAATATTCCATTGTATGTATGTACCAAAGTTTATCCATGCTTTCTTAATGGGCACTTTGGCTGTCTCCATCTTTTTGCTAATGTGATAGTACTGCTATGAATATTGGTGTGCATATATCTACTCATGTTTATGGCTCATATTTCTTGGTGCTGTATACCAAGTAGAGGGATTGCTGGATCATATGGTATTTCTATTTCCAACTTTCTGAGGAAGTGCCATACTGTTTTTCAGAGTGTTTGGACCATTTTGCATTCCCACCAGCAATATAGGAGGCCCCCAGTCTGTCCACATCCTCGCCAACATTTATTATCTTCTGCATTTTTGAACTTCGCTGTTATTGTTGGTGTGGGATGATATCTCATTGTTGTTTTCATTTGCATCTTTCTAATGGCTGCTGATCATGAACATTTCTTCATATGTTTGTTGGCTGCCCAGATATTCTACTTGGTGAAGTGTCTGTTCATGTCCTGTGGCCATTTTTTAAGTGGGTTATTCGTCCTTTTCTTACAGAGGTGTTATAGCTTCCTGTATATTTTAGAACTTAGTCCCTTGTCTGATATGTCATTGCAAAAGATTTTTTCCCATTCTGTGGGTTCCCTTTTTACTCTTTTGGTGAAATCCTTTGATGTGCATAAGTTTCTTATTTTTAGAATATACCAATCATCTATTTTGTCTTCTTTTGTTTGTGTAATTTTCTCAATGTTTCATAGTCTGTGTGTGTCCTAGATTGTTGTTGTTGTTGTTAAGTGCCGTCGAGTCGGTTCCGACCCATAGCGACCCTGTACAGGGTTTCCGAGGGTGTAAATCCTTACGGGAGTAGAAAGCCTCATCTTTCTCCCGCGGAGCGGCTGGTAGTTTCGAACCGCTGACCTTAAGGTTCGCAGCCCGATTCGTAACCACTACGCTACCAGAGCTCCTTTGTCCTGGATTAGAGCCCTTAAATTTGTCCCTATTTTTTCATTGTTGACCTTTATAATTTTGGGATTCACATTTAGGTGTTTAATCCATGCTGAGTTGGTTTTTGTATATGGTATGAGGTAATGGTCTTGTTTCAATCTTTTGCATATCAATTTCCAGTTCTTCTAGCGCTATCTGTTAAAGAGACTATGTCTTCCCCATTCAGTGCACTTTGGTCCTTTTTCAATTATCAGTTGGCTGTATATGGATGGGTTAATTTCTGCATTCTCAATTCTGTTCCATTGATGTATGTATCGTTCATTTTTCCAGTACCAGGCTGTTTTGAACACCATCACCATGTAGTAAATTTTGAAATCAGGAAATGAGGGACCTCCAACTTTATTCTTCTTCTTAAACAGTGCTTTGCTTATCCTTTCTATGGAAAAGGGTCTCTTTCCTTTCCATATAAAGTTTATAATTATTTTTTCCATCTCTCTAAAAAATGTCATTGGAATCTGGATTATGATTGTGCTATATGTGTATATTGTTTTGGGTAGTATTGACATTTTCACAATGTTAGGGCTTCCTATCCAGGAGCTTGGTATATTCTTCTATTTTTGCAAGTCCTTTTTGGTTTCTTGTAGTAGTGTTTTGTAGTTGTTGTTGTTGTTGTTGTTTTTTTATAAGTCCTTTGTTTCTCTGGTTATATTTATTTCTAAATATGTCATCCTTTTGGTGGCTATCATAAATGGTATTGTTTTCTTAAGTTCCTTTTTGTTGTTCTCATTATTGGTATAGAGGAATCTAACTGATCTTTGTACATTGATCTTGTATGCTGCCACTTTGCAGAATCTTCCAATGAGTTCCTGTGGTTTTGTTGTTGTTGTTTTGTTTTTTTTCCTGAGTCTTCAGGTTTTTCTATGTATAGGATCATATCATCTTCAAATAGAGTGTTTTGCTTCATCTTTGACAATTTGGATACCTTTAATTTCCCTATCTTGCCTTATAGCTCTGGTTAACACTTCTAACACAATATTGAATCAGAGTGGTGATAAAAGGCATCCTGTGTGGTACCTGTTTGCAAGGGAAACCTTTTAGTTTCTCTCCATTGAGAGTGATGTTAGCTCTTGGTTTTGTATCTATGCTCTTAATTACGCTGAGAAATTTTATTTGTGTAGTTTTTATTTATTTTTTTCTTTCTTACACTACACCATATCCCAAACATCTGAAACCTGTGTTGAAATTCAGGGCCATCTAGTTGTGGCACTGTAGGATAAGCACTGGGCAAGTAACTGCCAGAATAGTGGTTCAAACCCACCAGCTGTACTTTGGAAACCCTATATAAGGACTCTATGAGTTGAAATTGACTCAAAGACACTTTACAACAACATCATAGCTTGCTTAAAGAATCACTGTAGAATATGCACTGGACTAATAACCATGTCGAGTAATCCACCAACTACTCCATGGATGAAAGTTGAAGGTTTCTACTCCCAGAAAAATGTATAGACACTGAAAACTCATGATTTTGTTGTTAAATTCTGTCGAGTTGGTTCTGTCTCATAACAGCCCTGTATAGGGTTCTTAAGTAGCAGCTGGTAGATTTCAACTACCAACTTTGCAGTGCAAATCAACTTTTTGGTCCAGTGCTTATCCTACAGCACCATAACAGGACTCCATTTCAAGAAGTAACATATGATTAATAACAGATGATACCGAAGGAAGAAGTCCAAGATACGTTGAAGCATTGGTAAAAAAAACAAGCAGGAATTGTCAGAATATCAACTGAAATATTTCTACAATGATGTAGTGCTAGAGGTGCTCACTCATCTATACCAAGAAATTCGGACACAGTTACTTGGCCAACTGATTGGAAAAGATCGCATTCCAAAGAAAGATGATCATCAAAAAACATCATTAACATTACATGCAAGTAAATTTCTGTGAAAGATAATTCAAAAACTGGTGTAGCAGTACATAGACAAGAAGCTGCCAGAAAGTCAAGCCAAATTCAGAGGAGGATGTGGAACAAGCACTATCATAGCTGATGTCAGATTAATCTTGGCTGAAAGCAGAGATTACCAGAAAGATATCTGTTGCTGTTGTTGTTAAATGTAAAGGTTTCTGAGGAGTAGCTGGTGGATTTAACCTAGTGATTTTATGGTTAGTAATCCAGTGCTTATTCTACAATGCCACAACAGGATTCCTGAAAACATTTGTCGTTGTTAAGTGCTGTCCAGTCTGTTCTGATTCAAACCCTTTATAAGGTTTCCAAGGAAACCAAGAAGACATTTACTGTGCTTTATTGACTATTCAAAGGCATTCAACAGTGCGGATCATAGCAAACTATGGTTCACATTGCAAAGAATGGGTATTCCAGAATACTTAATTTTGCTCATCAAGAATCTGTACATGAGGACCAATTATCTTGAAAGATGTTCAGACAGATTACTCCTTAGAAGCTAAACTAGTGAGACTTCATCTCTGATTCTTTGTCCATATTTGGAGGAAGGACCAAGTCCTAGAGAAGGACATCATGCTTGGAAAAGTGGAGGGTCAGCAAAAAAGGGAAAGACACCCAACAAGATGAATTGACACAATGACAGCAACAATGGACTCAAACATAACGATTGTTAGGAAAACATAGGACATGGCAGTGATTCATTCTCTTGTCCACAGGGTTATGGTGAGTCTGAACTGACTCAATGGACTTAATGGTAGTAGGTTAGGTATAGGACTATAACTAACTGAAAAACTTGAATGAAAAATTGACACTTTAAAATGTCATTTTGGGATTAAGAACATTGAATTCACCACAGACTGCCAGAGAATGAATAAATCAGTGTTGAAGGAAAAATAGACAGAATGTTCCTTAGAAGCAAGAATAGTGAGCCTTTGTTTTATTTATTTTGGACATATTAGTAGAAAATATCAATCACTGAAAAGAACATCATGATAAGTAAATAGAGGGTGAATGAAAGAAAAGGAAATCCTTAGGGAGATGGAAGGACATGATGGTTATAACATACCAAAGATTCTGAGCATTATGAAGGGTTTGGCAATGTTTCAGTCAATTATATTTAAAGTTGCTATGAGCTGGAACCAACTCAATGACTTTTAACAACAATACCATAACAGGCTTTTTAGACTTTCTAGATTTCCAATTGACAAAGTATTTTGGTAGAAAACTGTATATAACCTGTATAGGAGAAATTTCTAATTCTTACCATCTTCTGTAATGTCAAGGATGACCAATACCAGAATACAGCATTGAGTTTCCAGTTTAGATTTCTTTGGAAAATGTCAGAATAGTGACAATTAATGGTCAAGAAAGGAAGCTAAGTTTAATTTAGTAGGCACTGTAGTATTGGGCTAAAGAGCCTTCTTGGAGTGATAGGTTAAGCACTGGACTACTAATCACAAGGTCATCAATTAAATCCACTAGTTGCTTCCCAGGAGAAAGATGAGACTTGCTGCACACATAAAGTTTTATAACCCCTGGAAACTGTATATGGTCTCTATGAATAAGAATTAACTAGATAGCAATGAGGTTGGGTAGCACAGGGCGGGTGTTTAGTGACAAAACATCCCTTTGTTACTGTCATTATTATCATCTCCATTTAACTGGTGAGGAAATTGAGGCATTGAACAGTTGCACTAATAGCTCGTGAGTCCTGAATCCATAATTTGAATTCAGATCTGCCTTACTCTAAAGAAAATTTCAAAGGGCAACTCAGGAAGACAAAGGGTAATATTATAAAAAATGTGTAAAATCTGGAGTTAAAATTCAAAAAGAGAAGAACATACTCAGCATTTCTTAATCTGAAGGAACGAAGAAAAGTTCCAAGCCTTTTATTGAAACATTGAAAGGGTTCCAAAGTCAAAATACTGAATGGCATAGGACTCATTAAAATAACATGAAAGGAATACACTACACCAGAAGAAATGTTAACCATTCTAAGACGCAGCATATGATTAACAACCTGTGGTATTTAAGGCAGAAGGCCAACTTCCACTGAAGGCAATGGCAAAGAAACAAGGCTCCTGCAATTGATGGAAAGCAAAAAGAAATATTTCAGCAAACTGATGTAGTGCTAGAGGTTTTCACTAGTCTATGCCAGGAAATTTGGAAGACAGTTACTTGGGCAACCAAATAGAAGCGGTCTGTATTTGTGTCCATTCCTAAGAAAGATAATTCAATGTGGAAATCATCAAACAATATTATTAATTGATCACATACAAGTAAAATTGTGTTTAAGATAATTCAAAATCAGGTTCAGCAGTATATCAACAAAGAGCTGCCAGAATCAAGCTGGATTCAGAAAAGGACATAGAACTAGGAATATCATTGCTGGTATTAGATAGATCTTGGCCAAAAGCTGAGAATACCAGAAAGATGCTTACTTGTGCTTTATTGACTATGCAAGAGTGTTCAACTGTGTGGACACAACAAACTATGGATAAGAATGCTAGAACACTTAATTGTGCTCATGTAGTATCTATAGATAGAACAAGAGGCAGTCATTGGAATCAAACAAGTGGATTCTGTTGTTGTTAGTTTCTGTCAAGTCAGAAATGACTCATAGCAACACTGCATAGAGTTTCTAAGGGGCAGCTCGTGAGTTTGAACTACCGACCTTTCGGTTAACAGTGCCACACGAAGACTCCATGGCTAATAATAAGGAGAGGTATATGCCACGGTTGTATCATTTCAACATATTTATTATATCTGTATGCTAAGCAAATACTTCACGAAGCTGGATTATATGAGGAAGAATGTGGCACTAGAATTAGAGCAAGACTCACCAACAATGTGTCATATGCAGTTACAGAACCTTGCTACTGGAAGCAAAGAGGATATTAAATATTTATTCACTACAATATGGATTGCACCTTAGTGCAAAGAAAACAAAGTCCTTGCATCTGGTTGTCAAAGAACTCATTTTGCTTTTATTCACAATCAAAACCCATGGAAGCAGCAGTCAAGAAAAAAAAAAA
>NW_006408553.1:16780377-16792177 GCF_000296735.1 Chrysochloris asiatica | reverse complement strand
AGCAAGTCTGTCTCAGAAGTACAGCAAGAATGATGCTTGCAATGCAGATGTCAAGACTTTGTCTCTCACAATTTGTACATATGACCAAGAAGGACTCGTCTGTGGAGAAGTACATCAAGTTGGTAAAGTGGAGAGTCGTGGAAAGGAGGAAGACCCCCAATGAGATGGATAGGAACACCATGAGTGGTAGCAGCAAAGGACTGAAACATAGCAATAATTTTGAGTGTGGCACAGGACAGGGCAGTTTTACATAGGGTCGCTACGATCGGCACGGACTGCACGGCACATAACCAATACCAAGGTATTTATAGGGGTCCTGGTGTGTACCTGTGGTATGATGCACTGGACCATAATGTTGGTTTCAATCATAAGATCAGCATTTCAAATTCACCAATCACTCCTAGGATACCCTGTACAGGGTTATTATGAGTTACAACTGACTTGACAGCACTTAACAACAACAAAAAGTCTTTATAGTCTTTATATTCTATTGGTATGGTACTGTAGAATCAGCATTGGACTATGAACCACAAGGTCAGTAGTTCAAACCCACCAGCTCCATGGCAGAAAGCCTATGCAGGGTGGCTATGACTTAGAACCAACTCGACTGCACTTAATATCAACAACAACTAAGACATTGTAAAATATGTTTATTGTACTGAAGACTAAACAAGTTAAGAGCAAATAAAACGATAAAGTTTTGAGTTTCCTCTTTCAGATAGAAGAAGCCTACAAGTAAACATGTAACTTCATAGGGACTGAGCCCCATAGTAAATAAAACACCCATTACTACTGAGTTAATTCTGACTCATAGTATAGTGACCCTGTAGGACAGAGGAGATCTTCTTGCTGCCATGAGTTTTCAAGGGTGTAAACTTTACAGAAGCAGACATCTTGCTCCCATGGAGTGGCTAGTGGGTTCCAACTGCTGACCTTTCTGTTTGCCCCATGTACTTTAAGCCCTGTACCATCATCGCTCCTCCAATAGTAAGTAGCAAAATCAAGCATAGCTATATTCTTATTGATAATTTTTGATAAAACAAATGGTAGTGTGACACTGAAAAGACATGCCACCCACCTTTTTGTCTTATTTCCAAGTTAATATTTGTAGCATCATAAAGACAAGGTCAGTTTGAACCACAAGGTCAGAAGTTAACTCACCAGCTATTCCTCAGAAACCCTATATAAGGTTGCTATGAGTCAGAACCTATTTGACAGCACTTAACAACAACAACAAATATAGTTTGTTGTTTTCAAAACACCTCCTTGCCTTAACATAACATTGTTGACATTTTTTAGTCCTTCTTGTGTCACCTTATCTTCCGTGTTTGAAGGGTAACACAATATCTCTTTCCTTCATGGAAGGCTCAACCGTTTACTAGAGCAATGCCTATCATGTAAAGAATTCTTGGTATATAAGAACGGAATAAAATCATGAGTTTGAATTATTTTTAATGTGTCCATGAGTGGGCTTCTCAGAGATGTTTCTGATGGGCAGAAATCTCAGTGGAAACTGACGCATCAACTTTTTATATCAAAAAACAGAAGAGTTCCTCACAAAACAATGACTCTCACCATTTCTACATTCCTGTAGGCACTTCTCACGGGACTACGTCATTGTTCAGATATCAAACTCCGGACACCTTTGGAAAAAAATGATCAGGTTCTTTAGTTACTGCGCAGCCCAATATTATTCTCTCAGTGTCATTTCCATAGGACTGCTCACAGCAGAGGTGATATGACCCTAGAGTACTGCACAGCATTCTTACAGAATTTATTCAATAACCTTCAAATACCATTAAGAGAAGAAGTCTTAAACACATAAAATTTTCACTCCTGATGTTTCCTCTTGTTTTTTCCTAAGAAAGACTTTTTACCAAGGTGTAGTCTAATAAATCTTACAGTATTGGTCCTCATTTTTTTTTTTTTTTATTCCATCATGCTTTTAGAATTGACAATCACTTGCTATCAACTAATTCTCCATCATATTGGATTTGTTGTTGTTGTTGTTAAGTGCTGTCTAGTCGGACCCATAGCGACCCTATACCGGGTTTCCGAAGTGCGACTGGTGAGCTTGAACTGCCGATCTTGCAGTTCAAATGGCTTTGCAGTCTGGCGCATTAACCCACAGCGCCACACCAGGACACCATATTGGATTATATTAGTGTTAATAATTTCTTCAGAAAGGTTCTCCTATCAGAATCATGGAAGAGAAACCTCCATATTTTACTTCCTTGCTGCAATCAAACTCTAGGAAGTTGGTTATCTGGCAATAATCCCATGTTACTTTTTCTTTAAAATCAAAAGGACACGGAAGTACCAGTCTCAGGAACCTTTTTTGGGCATCCCTGAATGCTTTCTCTAATAAATCCTTATTTATAATTCCATGTTTTCAACTCTGTGTATCATCTTTTTTTTTTTTTTTTTTTTTCTGTATCTGCCATTTAAAAGCATTATAATCTAAAAACCTGAATTTTCTGATCTGTAAAATAAAGTTAATAGTACCTATGTTGCAATAGTATCTAGGTATCTATGTTATAATTAATACCAAATGCCATAATTCTTATAACGCGACTGTTGCAGTGTCAAGAACATAGTAAAGTATTATAAAAGTGTCCCATTGTCTTTCCTCCATTCTTCCTAACATGAAATTAATTTTGCAATTGTCTACCTCTTAGCCCCAGGACTTATCAATTAAATGTCATGTCACTTACATACAATGGGTTTTCTTCTTTGGGCATGAACTCTAGCCCAGCCCTGTCTGGAGGGCTCATCTGAAGCGAGAACATGGAGGAGGGTTTGCTGTTATCCTTGGCAGCAGTAACTAGTGGAAGATCATGGAGGCAAAGATCAGGACCAGTCCCACATACAATTATTAATTATTCAATATAGTATATCAAATCACTGTAATATGATTGTGGATAATATTGTGAAAAATGGGAAATCTAGAACACTGTGCTGATGCAGGATATATACATAGACCAAGAAGCAGTTATTCGAACAAAGCAAGGGATTACTGGATGGTTTAAAATCAGTGTAAGAGTTGTATCCTTTCACCATATTTAAAGCCATTTGAACTGCCAGGTAGGCGGTTCAAGCTCACCAGTCGCTTCTCAGAAACCCTATACAAGGTGGCTATGGGTCAGAACCGACTCGACGGCACTTAACTACAACAATAAATTTCACATGAATGCTGAGCAAATCATTAAAAAAACACACAACTGGATTAGATGATGAAGACTGCAGCATGAGGATTGGATGAAAACTCATAACAATCTGTGATGTACAGATGAGATAACCTTGCTTGCTTAAAGTGAAGAGGAATTGAAGCAATTACTCATAAAGATCAAAGACTATTGCCTTCAATATGGATTACACCTCAACATAAAGAAAACAAAAATTTTCACAACTGAGGCAATAAGCAACATCATGATAAATGAACAAAAGGCTGTTGTTGTCAAAGATATATTTTTACTTAGATCAACAATTAACACCATGGAAACAGCACCTGGTAAACTAAACAATGTACCAAATTGAGCAAATCTTCCATAAAATTATTTTTTACAATGTTAAAAAGCAAAAATGCCACTTTTAAGACTAAGGTGCACCTGACACAAACCATGACATGCATGCAAAAGCTCATATGGATGCAAAAGCTGGTTAGTGAATATGAAAGACCTAAGAAGAATTGATGACTTTGTGTTTTGATGTTGGCAAAGAATCCTGAGTATACCACTGACTACCAGAAGTATGAAGAAATCTGTGTTGGAAATAAGACACTCAGAATATTCCTTCAAAGAGAGGATAGAAAGACTTCCCTCATGAACTTTGCTCATGTTATCAGAAGGGACCTGTTCTTGCAGAAGGACATCATGCATGGCTCAGTAAAGGGTCAGTGAAAAGGATAAAGACCCGTAATGAGATGGACTGACACTGTGGTTGCAACAAGGGACTCAAATATAGCAATGATTGTGAAGATGGTGTAGGACCAGACAGTCCTGTTTCCTTCTGTTGTAAATTGAGTTGTTGTGAATCTAACCCAACTCATTGGCAACTAACAACAGCAACATGCTACTAATTTTGTATATGATCTCCTTTAATTTTCACAGTGTTCTTGATAGGAAAGTATTAACACACCCATGCTAAGATCAATATAATGAGCCTGAATAGTTTTAATTAGTGTGGTAGATGGAAGAACTAGGACTTACATTTAGGCTAGATGGTCCTAAACCCATATGTCTAAGTTATCCTGAGAATTATCCAACTCTTTTCTTACATTTCTTCTTCCTTCATCAAAGAACCAGACTTCAAAGCACTGATTGGGTACTAATTAATCTGCATTTTTTTTAACCTCTACATCTTTCTCTCACCTCTGTTCCTATCAAAGTATTCTTTGCTTTGTGATTAATTATTTTGGGGCTTGATATGTCTGTTTGTTGAAATTCTAGAATATCTCATTTGCATTTTCATAAGAGACATTATCTTGTCTGTTCTGTGGGGTAAAGCACTGGACCACAATTTGGTTTGAGCCACAAGTTTGGCCATTTAAACTCACCAGCCACTCCTTGGAGACCTTATGCAGGGTCAGTATGAGTCAGAACTGATGCAACAACACTTAACAACAACAACAAGGCTTAGCCCAAGTAGGTAACCTCAGTGGTGGCTATGTTAAGCACTGAACAAGCTTGTGGTATTAAAAACGTTTCCCTCCACAGATACCTACTCTTCCTATGTGCATGTCATCTTTGCTTACAGAGGAGGTGCTTATCTCCATCACATTGAAATTATTGCTTTTAATGTAAAACAATTGTTGCCTTTGAGAAAAGCCTTGTTGGGCTACCACTTTTATAGAAAAGATAGTACTAGTACGGTACAATTTATTCCTTAAATGTCAATATGATAAATTCTTAATTCTTCCCTCATTTGCAAATCAATATATCAGATGATAGTCTTTAAGGAGAAAGTTTGGTAAATGTTCTAGGACCTAATTTTAAGGATTTTATATTCTTTTTATTTCCTAAAAAAAACCCACAGTTATTTTCTCACTTCCCTTTTAAACATCATGTATTTCCTGTCTCTTCCTTGTCTCATCTGTAATAACTGGATTAAAAAAAATATATATACTGGTCAGTGTTTCAGATATTTTTAGTATATTACAGTATTACCTTAAATATCCTATAGAATTTAACACTGGTTAAATGGACTAAAATATACTATTAACGTTAGTATCAGCATTTTTATCACTACTTCATCATAAATTAAGTCTATAGACAACTAAATAGACTAATACACTATAAGCCAGAAAACATGACAGAACATTAATAAAAAAT
Source organism: Chrysochloris asiatica (assembly GCF_000296735.1). Taxonomy (NCBI): domain Eukaryota; kingdom Metazoa; phylum Chordata; class Mammalia; order Afrosoricida; family Chrysochloridae; genus Chrysochloris; species Chrysochloris asiatica. Next base: position 16,786,847 of record NW_006408553.1, on the reverse strand, counting down.
GCTCAAAATACTTTTAAACTTTTATAAAATTGACCTTTAAGACAATAATAATAATAAAAATCCCAAGCAGAGTATTTGCTAAAATTTCAAGCATTAAAATGCATTTATGATTATCCTGGTAATGATCTTTCCTCAAAGTGGACCATTTTGGTGTTAAATGTATAAGATTTCCTTGTGTTCACTAGCACACACTTTTCATTTAAAACAAAAACAAAAACCCTGCATAAAGACAATAGAGTGCTAACTTTGAAGTCAAATAGGAAAGCGCTGAGTCACATGAAATAAAAACTCTGTAATAGTGCTCTACCCAGGTATGTTGTTGTTGTTGTTAAGTGCCATAGAGTCGGGTCCGACCCATAGCGACCCTGTACAGGGTTTCCGAGGGTGTAAATCTTTACGGGAGTATAAAGCCTCATCTTTCTCCCGCGGAGCGGCTGGTAGTTTCGAACCGCTGACCTTAAGGTTCGCAGCCCGATTCGTAACCACTACGCTACCAGAGCTCCTTTCTACCCAGGTATAAGTGGGTTATTTTACTAGCTTTGAGGAACCTTACACCAGCTAGCTGACACAGACTTGTTTATACCTGAGACATTTAAGTAGCATGAACAGAGATAGAAAAGAGCCTGTGAGCATGAGTTTCGTTTCCCTTCTTTACCCCATAGTGTAGGGAAAAAAACCTTTGCATACATAAACCCAGATCCTTTGCCAGTTAAGCCGATTACCATTGAATCTGGTGTGTCAAAGTAGTATTGTGTTACATAGGATTTCTAGTACATCTGTTTCTTTCTTCTTTTTCTTCTTCCTTCCTGCCTCCCTCCCTCCCTTTTTTTCCTCTTCTCTTCCTTGCTTCCTTCCTTCCTCTCTCGCTCTTTCTCCTTTCCTTTCTTTCTTTTGAAGTAGATCTCCAAAACTTTCTTCCAAGGCAACTCTAGACATAAATTTCTGGGCATATTTTATGTTTCAGAGTGCCTCCAACCTTGCCAGTCAATCAAACTGCACTTTTGCTAGACTTCTTCCAGTTCCAGATCTTGCTCCTCACATTCCATTAATGATTTATCCCCATGATTATTTATTTAACATATTACTCCCTAATGATTCTTGTGTTAGGGCCTGCTTTAGGAGGAACTTCACCTAAGAAATAGGGATATATGCATTTCATAAACTTTTTCTCCCAATTTAAAGATATGTCCTGGGAATGAATACATCCATAGAAAATGAAAGGACTTTCTGACTCAAATGTCAGTCTGAGTTCATATATCTGTCAGCTTGTAGTAGATTTGAAATGTGTCAGCTTGGCTAGACTGAGTTACATTTCTAAAATCCTGTGTCCAGTATGTTTTATTAGGGTTGGCCATAAAAGAGGCACTTGAGGGATTTCAAGGACCAAAAAAAAGGTGTCAGTCACATGTACTTGCTGATTGGCTGGTTCATCTGGATAGTGAAAGGCAGAAGTTGGGCTACAAACTGTTATTCCTTCCCCTGAATTAAACTATAATCTATATTTTTAAAAAATCTATAATCTCTTATTGTAAGGTTCAAATAGGAGAAAAAGTGCTTTAGAAAAGTTTAAAAATATATACATTAAAGAATAAAGAGTAGAAATGTCTTTTTGGATTAAAAAGGGTTTAAAAAGAAACAAAAAAATTATTATAAAGCCATTGGAAACAATAGTGTTAGTAGGATATTGAAACATTGGCATCATAGCAGACAATTACTTTAGAAGTATAATGTGTAATAAGCGACACTTAACTCAGCAATTTTATAAATGGTACTGGAGTAATTAAGGAGCCCTGGTGGCACTGTAAGATAAAGTACTAACTTGTAACCACAAGGTCAGCAGTTCAAATTCACCAGCCACCACATAAGACGAAGAAGAGACTCTTTGCACCTGTAAAAATGTAGTTTTGGAAAACCTAAGGAGCTGCAGGACAGAGCATAGGTCCACAAGTTCAGTTTGAATTTCAAGGATGGAGGTTCAAACTCACCAGCCACTCTTGAAAACCATATACAGCATTGCTATGAGTCAGAACCAATTAGATGGCACTTGACAACAACAAAAATGAGTCAGAATCAACTCAACGGCAGTGGGTAGGTGGATATTGGAATAATTATGTGACCATATGGAAGAATATAAGTTTAAGGCTATACTTCATATTATACTATAAATTATATAATTTTATTTATCAACTATAAAAAATAGAATAAATTCTAGCCCAATTGATTAATTATAATTTTAAGTAAAATACATCCCTAGTTAAAAAAGCATTTTGTGAATAATCTTTGGTAGAAAAGAAGTTTCCAACCAGCATTTGCTACCCAGGCATTATAAACAAAAATATAGTCATATTTAATGTCTATCACATTTTAGATTATGGAAAAATACATTCTCACAATAAGCAGAAAGGAAAAAATAACATTAGAAAATCAATTTCTAACACATCAAGAGGCTAAGAATTAATAATAAAAGAAATGCCTATAATTTTATAAAGGAAAGGCAACTGTCCATAGAAAAGTAGAAAAGCAAGATTAGGCAATTCATAGAAGATAGAATTGAAATGGCCAATAAATGTACAAAAATGGTTCAGCATCAATAATAGGCAGAGAAATGTGCAGTTAAAAAAAAAAAAAAAAGCAAACCCCTGTGAAATTCCATTTTGTTTTTATTGTCAGATTGGCAACAATTGAAAACAATTTTTAATACTCTATTCTGACAATGAAGTACAGAAAAGTGTCTTTGAGAATAGATGTTTCAATGAATTTACATTTTATTAAATACATCCTAAAATAGTTATATATTAACATATGCTTCTTGTTGCTATTCCTAATTGTCTTCAAGGTAATTCCAACTCATGTTGGTCCCAAGTGTGCGGAGAAGAACGGCTCCATAGAATTTTATGACTGTGACCTTAAGGCAGATAATCAGTTCTTCCTTTTGAGGCACCTCTTGATGGGTTCCAAGAGCTAACCTTTCAGCTAACAGTCCAGTGTAAGTGCAGCCAGAGTGCTCCTTAGAGGCCAGGATGGTCAAACTTCGTCTCTCATTCTTTGGACAGGTGGTCAGGAGGGATCAGTCACTGGAGAAGGATATCCTGTTTGGTAAGGTGGAGGGTCAGAGAAAAAGAGGAAGTCCCCCAGAGAGATGGATTGGCAAAGTGGCAGCATCAATGGGCTCAAGTGTGGCAACAGTAGTGAGGTTGGCCCAGGATCGGGTAGTGTTTCCTTCTGTTGTGCATAGTATCACTATGAGTCAGTACCAATTCTATGGCACCTAACAACAACAACAACAACAAACCACTTACACCACCCAGGGATTCCTAGAATTATTTTTTTTTGTAATCTAAATGATACAAGCTAGGTGTGTCACTAAACCTAAAAAAATTTCTCAAATTCTTTAGCAGTTAGAGAACACAAATTAATACTATCAAATATTTATGCCCAAATGAATACTATCAAATATTCACAATATGACCTTGTGAATACCAAGATTTGGTAAGAAAATGGAAACTAGAGATTTGCTAATGAGAAAGGAAAAAAAAAAAATTGCTTCTGAGGATAATTTAGTATTAGGATTGGCATAATGTCAATAGTAATGGGCTCAAGTGAAGCAATGATAGTGAAATTGACACAGGTCAGGAAAGTGTTTCATTCTTTTGTGCATAAGGTCATTATGAGGTGAGTCAGAATTGACTTGGCAACATGAAAACAACAGAAAATAAAACCCTATAAAAGGTCACTATGAGTTGAATTGACTCAGCAGCACTTAACAGTGAAAATAATAGATGCTTATTACTTTAAGTTGCTGTCAGGTACCATTGAGTTTGTTCCAATTTAAAGCAACCCAAGGTACAACAGAATGCAACATCGTTCAGTACTGCATCATCCTCACAATTTTTGGTACGTTTGAGCCATTATTGCATTCACTCATTGAGGGTCTTCTTTTTTTATCTAATCCTACACTTTATCAAACATGGTGTCCTCTGTAGGGCTTGGTCTCTCCTGATGATATATACAATGTACGTGAGACCAAGTTTCACCATTCTCAGTTCTAAGGAGCATTCTGGCTGTACCTTTACCAAGACAAAAACACATGGATATTGCCAGAAAGAATACACAGGAATCAAGTCAACTATATCTGTGAAAAGCAATGATATTATCAGCTTAATATTATCAGTAAGAACAAGGCCAGAGGTCAGCTGTGGAATTGTCCATCAGTTGCTTGTATGCATGTTCAAGATGAAGTTAAGATGAAACAATTCCATGAAAGCCGAAAAATATTATTGCCTATATTCCAACCTGAATTTAGAAATTTAGAATTTAGAAATCATGTCAAGAATAGATTTGACACCTGCAGTTACTGTGCCAATCCATTCACATTTTGAGTGGCTTCCAACCTCAGGGGCTCATCTTTTGGCACTATATCTGACAGTATTCATAGGTATTTCAGTGAGTAAATATTTGGAAGTAGTCCATCTTTCCTTCTTCCTAGTCTGTCTTTGTCTGGAAGCTCATCTGAAACATGTCCACTGTGGGTAACCTTTCTGGTATTTAAAATACCCATGGCATAGCTTCTAGAATCACAACACACAAGCCACTTCAGTATGAAAAACTAACAGATGAATGGTGGGTTTAGCAATTGGGATGTGCTTATTCCCATGGTGATGAAAGCTAGTACAGGCATGGTGGTGGTGGTGGTTATTTACCATGGAGTCAATTCTGACTCATAGTAACCCTGTATAGGGTTTCCAAGGCTGTAAATATTTAAAGGAGCAGAAAACCTCATCATTCTCCTGCGGAACATCTGGTAGTTTTGAACTGTTGACCTTGAAGTTAGCTGACTGCTAACCACTACCTATCAGAGTTCCTTCATAGTGAGTTCTTTAGTGAGTGACTATGAGCTGCCAATCAATTGAAGAGAGGCTTTCTTGGGGGTGTGGCCTGTTCCAATATAATGGACATAAAGGGACTCTCTCTCTTCAGTTGAGGACCTGGGTCTCTGCAATATTAAGCTCTTTCCTTAATAATAAACTTCTCTCTTTCTTTCTCTCTCTCTATACCTATATATGTTTCACAGGTTTTGCCTGTCTAGAAAACTCAGCCTAATACATGTGTTACATATGTTACTGATAGAGTGGGGTTCTAGAGAAACAAAATCACAAAGATGAGTTTTCTAAATTTGTTCTCAAGTCTAATTTTAAAGGTACTGATCTATGGATGAAGGGTTGTCTGACCTCCGCTTCATAGGAAACTGCCTTGGACTGATTCTGAATTTGGTCTTTTTTTTCTCTTTAGAAGTGAGAGGAAGTCAGACATGGTCCCTACTTGTGTGACAGGTATATTGAGTGTGATGATTACAGAGAGTTTATAAGGTCACCTTCAGCCTATACTTGACTGGATTTGCTAAAAGGGGAGTTAGAATTTGCCTGGAAAAAGAGGCTTTTTGTTTAAGCTTTTAAAGAAAGGGGCTTTAGGTGAAATCCACAACATTCAGAGTTGGGACATTTACATTTGCAAAGACAGGCAAACCAACCTAGAACTGCTGGGTGAACCAAAGACTCGAATAAAGATAAAAAGTGGACAGTTTGGCATTGTGAGTTTCAGAGACATCAAGGCAAGGAAAATCAGCCCATCACACAAATCCACTCTTCTCATTTTGTTACAAAACATCTACCTTTACATTGCAACATTCACAATCAGTCCTGATAGCAATTATTCACATTTAACCACAAAAGTCTTATCTCCATATCCTTTCACCAGCTCCATCTAGACAGGTTGGAAACCACTCAGTGGAGATTTAACCTTCACCCGCACCCTCTGACACTAGGTTCCCTTTTGAAAGCTTGTATGGCAGTCATTTTGTGCTTTTGTAGCCCCCTCATTTTGGGTAGCCAATGTCTAAGTTGCCCATCCCTGTTAACCCTGTGTACAGAGGAGGTGGCAATGATCCTTGCTGTAAAGATTCGTTCCTTCTTTTAAGCAACTACATCCATAAGTATTGGTCAATTTCATCAAATTGTAGTGGATTACTCTTTTTTTCCCTCTTCTTTCTTCCTCTAGTCAAGTTCTGATCATCCAGCCATTGAAGCTACGTCAAATAGGTACTATCTGCAAGTATGGGTATTCTAGTGCATCAACCTTCACTTCATATCAGTTCGACGCTTCACTTTCCGCTTTAGTCCTCTGTGGCTAATTCCCTGCCCATAGGCTCAGGAGTCCCCAGGTCTCACTATACTACTGGCCAATCAGATCTCATTCCAGGTTGACAGGAGTCTATTGAACGTGGTTGGACTTGGCGCACAGCTTCATTGCTGTTTTTCCCCCACTTCCCCTTATTGGTAGACCAATGTGGTCACTAGCAAGATTACATGCCTGCTCCTGTATTTCCTTTGAGTTTCAGTCTTGGAAGGGGGTTTGCTCTGAGGGGACTTGATTGCTTGCCTTGATGGCTCTCCATGAGCCACTTGCTTGTTCTT
>NW_006408553.1:16775122-16779907 GCF_000296735.1 Chrysochloris asiatica | reverse complement strand
TTCCAAGGTTGAGCATACATCACTATTTACTTCTGTCCCACTTAACCCTAAATGTTCTCCCATCTGCCTTATTCTTCTATCCTAATACATTATTGAATGAAAAAAAAAAATTACAGAGAATTCCATTTGTGTTTTAAAACATGCAAATGTTTATATTGTTGTTGTCCTCAAGCACTGTCCATTTGGTTCTGACTCGTAATGAACCTGTTTCAAAGGAGTGGCTGGTGTATTTCAACCACTGATCTTGGGTAACCAGTACAGTGCCTATCTTACAATGTGTGCATACCTGAGCATGTTTATGGATGTGTGATCAAATTGAGGAAAGATGTTGGGAAGATAAACAGTAAGCAGCTGAAAGTGGCTGGCTCAAAGAAAAGAGACTGTAAGAAAGGTAGGGGAAAATGGTTCATTTACTTATCCTTCTATGGTATTTGAAGTTTTTACAAGGCTCATATATTACATACATAATGGTTATAAGATAAAATTTTTTAAAGAGTAAAATAAGAAAGGCAAAAATATGCTCATTTGTGGGAAAATTATTAGAGACGATAGCAGTGTAAGTTTTGAGCTCAATCATAAGCTATCAAGGGTTATGATGCTAGCTAAATCTCAGTAATGTTGAGGGAGAATTGCAGTGCAGGTGAGCAGAATAGGAAAGTAGGAAAATAGTCAGACAATAGGACTTCTAAAGTTCAGTATCTTACTTCACTTTTCATTCTGGCTTTTCACACAATAATAAATTATTGTTCCCAGTGGAGTGATAACCCCAGTACTTTACTTCCGATACTTCACCAGCTACTTAATCTTTAATTTTGTTCTTCTCAGCAAACTTTGATCTTTGGAGAAATAAATAAAAAGTCCCATAATGTAAATAAATTAGTTCTGGACCTCCTTACCAGGGAATTTTGGAGGCCATCTGAGAAACAAAAAAAACCCATAAAATTTGTAGAACCAAATAAGATGCTGTTCAGGTTGTTATACATGTTTCCATAGAAACATGTTTGTCCTTCCTCCTGGCCACATTTCCACATTCTTACTCAAGACACACTAATGAATTACACACTGGGTACATTTCCTATTTCCTGAGTAAGGTAATATTTCTACACACACACACCAAACACACACACAAAAAATCCTACTGTAGCTCCCTTACTTTGCTAGAATGCAATAATATTGCCAAGTCACAAACAACTATGAATTTAGCAACAATTTCCTCTAACATTTTGATGCATTTGTTTTTAATGAAAAGAAATTGGGGTAAGAGAAGGCAATTGTTACATATACTCATTAACTTGATAGGAAAAAAAAGGCGTTCCCCAATTCCTGTCCGATCTGCATCACATACAGGTTGACAACATTCAAATTACTCAAGACTCAGAGGAGTAATTAGGGATTTTCTAGGTCCATCTCACTGGGGTATTCCTATTTTTCTCTGACCCTCCACCCTACCAAACATAATATCCTTCCCCAGTGACTGTTCACTGACAATATGTCTGAAGTATGAGAGATGAAGTTTGGCATCCTGGCCTGCAAGGAGCACTCTGGCTACACTTCTTCCAACACAGATCTGTTGGTTCTTTTGTTAGCCCATGGCACTTTCAATATTCTCCTCCAACATCATAACTCAAAAGCATCAATTCTTCTATGGTCTTGCTTATTCACTGTACAGATTTCACATGCATATGAGGTTATTGAAAATACCATAGCTTGAGTCAGGCACATCTTAGTCCTCAAGCTGACATCTTTGCTCTTCAACACTTTAAAAAGCTCTTGTGCAGCAGATTTGCCTAATGCAATATGTCGTTTGATTTCTTGACTGCTGCTTCCATGAGTGTTGATAGTTAATCCAAGAAGAATGAAGTCCTTGACAACTTCAATCTTTTCTCCATTGAAAAGAATGTTGTTTATTGGTCCAGTGGTGAGAATTTTTATATTCTTTATATTGAGATGCAATCCATACCGAAGGCTGTGCTCTTTGATCTTCATCAGTAAATATTTTAAGTCTTCTTCACTTTTAACAAGCAAGGTTGTATCATCAGCATATCACAGGTTGTTAATGAGTTTTCCTCCAATCCTGATGCCATGTTTTTCTTCATATAACCCAGCTTCTCATATTATTTGCTCAGCATACAGGTTGAATAAGTATGGTGAAAGAATACAATCTTGTTGCACACCTTTCTTAATTTTAAACCATTCAGTGTTCCCATGTTCTGTTTGAACAACTGCCTCTTGGTCCAGGTACAGACTCCTCATGAGCACAATTAAGTGTTCCAGAATACTCATACTTCACAATGTTGTCCATAGATTGTCATGATCAATCAAAAGCCTTTGCATAGTCAATAAAGCACAGGTAAACATCTTTCTGATATTCTTTGCTTTCAACAAGATCCATCAGACACATCAGCAATGATATCCCTCATTCCATGGCCTCTTCTGAATCTGGCTTGAACCTCTGGAAGCTCTCTGACAATGTATGCTTGTAGCTGTTTCTGTATTACTTTTAGCAAAACTTTACTCGCATGGGATATCAAAGATATTTTCCAATGATTTCTGCATTCCTTTGGGTCACCTCTCTTTGGAATGGGCACAAATATGAATCTCTTCCAATCAGTCAGCCAGATAGTTGTCTTCCAAATTTCTTGGCATACATGAGTGAGTGCCTCCTGTGCCATCTCACTTTCTTGAAAGATTTCAATTTTTATTCCATCAATTCCTGGTGCAAAGTGGCAGCATCAGTGGGCTCAAGTGTGGCAATGGTAGTGAGGTTTGCCCAGGATCAGGCAGTGTTTCATTCTGCTATGCATAAGGTCTCTCTATGAGTCAGTACCGACTTGATGGCACCTAACAACAACAATAGGTCCAAATGGTCATTAATGCCGCTAAAAAATTCATTTTCTGGAGGTTCAAACAAAATTCAGTGTGTACATACAAGATTAGGAGTCATGGTGTAGCTCTATGTAGGATAAGCATAGGACTGCTAATTGCGAGATCAGTTGTTCAAACCCACTAGCTGCTCCTTGGAAATCCTTTAAAGGATTGCTGTGTGTCAAAACTTATTCAACAGCAGTTAATAACAACTCTGAGACTAAACTTAGAAAGGGTGGGCAATTGGAATAATGTGGTGATAACAGCAGCTGGTATTTGTTGAATGCATTCTGTAAAACACTCTTCTAAGATTGTCAGCAAATTTAAATCACACACAAAACCCATAAAGCCTATGGGGTAGATGCCATTATTATTTCCTTTTGTACATGAGAAAACTTAGTCATAGAGAGTTTTTTTCCTCTAAATCCATAGTCATAATTTCAGTGCCTTTGTTTTTATAAGTGTATTTGACAAACTTCAAGTAGAGTTATGGGTCCTAACTCTAACACGTTTGTACAATTTTTTTTTTTAATTTAATATAATTATAGAGACAAAGTTGAAAAAAAAAAAGGAGAGAAGATATAAAGTTATTAGCAATGCTGAATTTTGAATCAAGTCTCACATAGATCCACATATAATAGACTCGATGGCACTTAACAACAGCAACAATGATTTTTATAAATAGCAAGAAATTCCTGCAATATGTATCCCAGTTGCTGTTCAGTCATCTCTGACTCATACAGATCCCATGTGTGTCCTATGGTACTCCATAACAATATTTTTGAAGTATAATACCAGATCATTATTCAGAGGCACCTCTGGTTGAATTCAAACCTGCAATCTTTGGGTTATCAAATGTCACTTTAGTTGTTTGCACCACCTTCCCATGTACATGGAACTCTGGTAGCATAGCGGTTACCAGTCAGGCAGCTAATCTCTTAGTCAGCAGTATGAAACTACCAGCTGTTCCAAGGGAGAAAGATGAGGCTTTCTGCTCCCATAAAGATTTACAGCCTTGGAAACCCTATATAGGGTTACTGTGAGTCGGAACCAAGTCCACAGCACATAACAACAACAACACCCATTTATAGTTTGAAAATATGAGATTAATCAGTATCATTTTATGCATTAGTCCCTTTATAGTTTTCTGCAGTAAAACTTACCTCACCTCATTTCTGGTTTGACTTTAGATCACAACTTCAAATTGTTCTTATTCTAACTTTTTAGCTGTGCTTAGATTATGTGAGAATGGGATATTCCTGAGTACTTCAAGCTAGTGTTCAATCTGTTGTTAAGTGCTATCAAATTGGTTCTGACACACAGTGGCCCTACGTAAAAGTGAACAAAACACTTTGTTGTTGTTGTTAAGTGCTGTAGAGTTAACCCATAGCAGCCCTGCATAGGTTTTCCAAGGAGTAGCTTGTGAGCTTGAACCGTCAGCTTTGCGATTCAAACCAATTTTGCAGTCCAGTGCATTAACCCACAGTGCCACACCAGTACTCTGAACAACACTGGGGCTATGCTATTCCTAATTCCTATATGGCAGGGACATAAAGGAGGTGGAAGTATTTGTATGGGATTGTCATTGAAGAAGAAAAGGTGCCACAAATGCCCTAGACAGTAATTTGCTGCATTTTTCTATCATCATTATGAATACGTGACTCCCCAAAATGTCACTCATGGAAAATTGCTGAATTAATTATTTTCTCATGAAATCTTAAGGCATTTTTTTGAACAGATGCTGTTTTAATGACTTTGTTGTTTATTATATTGGGTGATATCAAGATGGTTCTGACTCATAGCAATCCTATATGCAGCAGAATTATACACCGTCTGGTCTTGCCCATCCTCATAATTGTTATTATGTTTGATCCCATTGTGTCAATCCACCATATTGATAATTTTCCTCCTTTTTTTTTT
>NW_006408553.1:16761887-16766282 GCF_000296735.1 Chrysochloris asiatica | reverse complement strand
TTTCCTAGACTCATACTTCCTACATTCCATGTTGTGATTATTAATGGATGCTTATAGCAGTTTCTCTTCATTTTGAGTTGTGCCCCATTAGCAAATGAAGGTCTCACTGGCTTTACTTCCACAGGCTTTCCTCCATTCGCATCATCATGTTCAACTCTACTTTGAGGAGTCAGCTCTTTCCCAGACGCATGTTGTATGCCTTCAAACTAAAGGGTTCATTTTCCTGCCCTATATCTGACAGTGTTTATCTGCTATTCATAAGGTTTTCTGGGACTAAATATTCAGAAGTAGTTTGTCACTCCTTCTTCCTGTCTATCTTCTTCTGGAAGCTCATCTGAAAACTGTCTACCTTGTGTGAACCTGCTGGTATTTAAAATACCCATGGCATAACTTCAAGAATCACAGCAACTCACAAGCCACCAGAGTCTGACAAACTGACAGATGTGTGGTGGGTAGAAAGGTTGTTGTTAAGTTCCCTTGAATCAATTCCAACTCATAATGACCCTGTATAGAGTTTCCAAGTAGCAGCTGGTACATTTGAACTGTTGCCCTCACCGTTTAAACCAACCTTCTGGTCCAGTGCTTAACACAATGCCATGCCAGGACTCCAGAAGGTATATAGGAAGAACAAAAAACAATATTAAGGAATGCTCAACATAGAATGTAAACCATTCAAAATTAAATGGACAATATTTATGAAAGGACAAAGTTGAGAAGAGATGGGAAGGAGAGTGGAGTTGAAATAGGAACCACAGGAGGAAGTTGAAAAATTGGATGAGACTGTAACCATGGAGATGAAACAAAGTTTGTTGAACGTAAAAATGGTGACCTTCTCTTATAAACCTTCAATCTGTTGACAAAGTGATATAATAAAACAGTCATTGTGTGTGTGTGTGTGAGTTTTTTAAATGAACAGATTGTATTAAAGGAAAAATTCCAAGGTTCACTTGAAGACACTTGCAAAAACAGGTATCTAGAAGTTGGTGGAATATAAATTGAAATGCTTCAACAAATTGATTCAGCCCTGGAAAGCAGTCACTAATCTGTGCCATGAAATTAAGAAGACAGCCACCTTGCCAACTGACTAGAAAAAAAATCCATATTTGTGTCTATTCCAAAGAACAGTGACCCAACAGAATTCAGAACTTATTGAACAATATCATGAAAATCACATGAAAGTAAAATTTTACTGAAGATAATTAAAATTTTTGCAGCTGCACATCAATAAGGAGCTGCCCGAAATTCAAACTGTATTCAGAAGAGGACATGTAACCAGGGATATTACTGGTGATGTCAGATGTTTGTGTTTTATTGACTATGAAAAGGCATTCAACTGTCTAGATCACAACAAACAATGGATAAAACGTGAAGAATTGAAATTCCAGGATACTTAATTGTGTTCATGCAGATACTATAAATAGATCAAGTCAGTCATTAGAACAGAGCAAGGGGATATTTATTGGTCTAAAATCAGGAAAAGTATGTGTCAGAGTTGCATCCTTTCACATAATTATTCATTCAATATTTATGATGGGTAAATAATCTGTGAAGTTAGATTATATGAAGAAGAACAAAGCATCAAGATTTAAAGGAGTCTCATTAACAATGTCTGATGGCACATCCTTGCTTGCTGGCAGCCAAGAGGACTTGGAGAACTTATTGATGATGATAAAAATATAACACTCTTTCTGGATTACAAATAAATGTAAATAAAACAAAAATCCTTACAAATGGACAAATAAACAACATGATGATAAACTGATAAAATATAAAAAAATTATCAGGATTTCATTTTACTTGGCTCCACAATCATTGTTCATGAATGCAGCTTCCAATAAAAGAAATGACATATTGCATTGGGCAAATCTGCTGTAAAACAGCTCTTTAAACTGTCCCTTTGAACACTGAGATGTGTCTAGCCCAAGTCATGGTATGTTCAATGATCTCATATGCATGTGAAAGCTGGACCAAAGGAAAGTGGATGCGTTTGGTCTATGGTGTTACTGAATAGCAGTGAAAGTAGCATGCAGTGCCGGAAGAATAAAGGGCTCTGTCTTGGAAGTTCAGCTAGAATGGTCCTTAGTAGTAAGAATGGAACAACATGTACTGTGGACATTTTATCTGGAGGGACCAGTCCATGGGCAATGGCACCATGCTTGGCAAATTAGATGGTAAGCAGAAAAGAGGAGGATCCCTAATGAAATTAATTGACACAATGGTTGAAACAATAGGCTCAAACATACCAACACCTGTGAGGATGGTGCAGGATTGTACCGTATTTTGGTCTGTTGTGCATAAAGTCTCTATGAGATGGAGCTGACTTGAACGTACCACCACCAAGGATATTATAGAGTCTATAAGGTTATTAAAAGACTTGATATTTACAAATAATCTGAAGAGCACCTGCTTGCTTTGCTGTTCTTATCAATACCATCACCATCACTACTACAATTTTAAACAATTCAATCTGTGCACAGATGGAAACTACCATGGGATCTTACATGAATTTTCAAATTTTAAAATAAGCTCTTTACTCTTTTTATCATGGTCACATTCCTTCATTTTGTGTATCAGCCAGGCCTTCTGTGACATTACAATACAGATGTTCATGGATTTGTGCATATTTGAAGAGTTTAATGAGATGGCCCATTTTCCATAGTGAGCAAATGAGATCTAAATCTTGATATACATAATTATGCTGTTTGCAAATGTGACAGCTTTGGATACTAGCACATTGCATGAGCATGCTGTTACATTAAAATAGTAATGACCTTAATTATTCCATGAACTCTTATTTGTGGTTTCTTTCCAGTACAAACTTTCCCTTGGATAACATTAGTAACTACATTTGACTCTTGTTCAAGTCAACCAAGAGGCTGATTTATCAAAGTCTTGTAATCCTAAAGCTACATGAAGAGTTTAAAGAAAAACAAAACAAAACAAAACAAAAAACCAAATAGGAACAAAAGAAAGGGGGAAAAAGTTTAGAAAGTAAGAAGGGATGCCAAAAGGCTTGTGCTGATAACCTAGAGCAATTTTTCTTAAATAATTTGCATGCTTCTGCTCATTAAGGTATTTGAAGAGACACAGTGAAATGTTTAACCTCAGGTGCCACAACATAATTCTAAGTTCTACATTGTGTTAGAACTGGCTACACCTGTACATAACATAAGACTATTACATCTTTAAGTATCTAGTGAACATATAATCAGAATGAATGAGTTGACCAAATGCACTAAGAATGTAGATTTTTACAGTACATCAGAGTGGTATATAAATAGTTTTTGTGAATCTATAAAAGCTCCTTGTGTGGCCCTCTGAGTTTTGGCATAAAGCTGAGAACCAGGAAAGAAAAAATAACCAAAACCAAAAAAAAAAAAACACATGGTCTTATAGTTTGGTGCAATATTTCCTGTTAAAATTACATAGCTACAAAAAACAAAGGGAGGCATTAACAATATGTAATTTTCACCTTGAAAAATAAATTGGTCTCAGCAGCTTCCTACCATCTGTCCACCATATGTGGAGGCATTTTAATAAAAGAAAACTTCTCCTCTCACAAGTATTCTTTGTAAATTTATTTTTTTAATTATTTTTTTTTATGAATACAGGATTGATACATGTTAAGGGTAGAAAATTTGGGAAAATATAGACAATTATAAATAGAAAATTAAATCCCATAATCTACCACTAAGATAAAGATTTTAAAATGTTTGTTATATAACTTATTTCAGTCTTCCTTTTAAGGAAAAAGTATAGGTTAGAAATAGTAAACATGTATGTGTTCTGGGTTAAATTATCAGTGGATTATTTGTGAAGTAATTTATAATTAAATGATGTTAAAACTATAAACCTGTTAGTTTGTGACATTGTGGTAGTGTGTGCATTGCTTTGTTGTTGTAATCTATGTCCCTGGTATTTGAACTATCAGTATGATCACCCATGGTGGGCTGGTTTCAGTGGTGTTTCTCGATGAAAACAGACTAGGAAGAAGACAGATCAATTTTGAATGGTGAGCCATTATAAGATGTGTCAATAGCAATGGAACATTATTAGATACAACGCTGGAAGACGATTGGCCTTGCATGACAGAATTTTGCAATTGTTTGTTCTTTAGAAATAACTTTTTAACATCTTAAAAGGTAACTAGATGGAATACATGAAATCAAACTAACTGTATCTATGGGAAGAGAGGATGGGAGAGCTCAATATCACCAGTGAAACTAAGGTCAACAGCCAATTGATTGTGGAGCAGAACATCAAATGCTTATATGCAAGTTCAGGCTAAACCTGAAGAAATTAAAACAATCCCTTAAAAATCAAAACTATATGACCTTGAATATATCCCACCTGAATTTAGATTTGATGCAAGAATTGATTTGATGCATTAGACAC
>NW_006408553.1:16759850-16761787 GCF_000296735.1 Chrysochloris asiatica | reverse complement strand
TATACCAAAGGCTGTGCTCTTTGATCTTCATCAGTAAATGTTTTAAGTCCTCTTCACTTTCAGCAAGCAAGGTTGTTTCATCTGCATATCACAGGTTGTTAATGAGTCTCCCTCTAATCCTGATGCCACATTTTTCTTCATATAACCCAGCTTTTCAGATTATTTGCTCAACATACAGGTTGAATAAGTATGGTGAAAGAATACAACCTTGTCGCACACCTTTCTTAATTTTAAACTATGTATATATTGTTGTTGTTAAGTGCCGTTGAGTCGCTTCTGATCCATAGCAACCCTTTATAGGGTTTCCTAGGAGCAGCTTGTGAGCTTGAACCACCAACCTTGCAGTTCAAATGACTTTGCAATCTGACACATTAGTCCACAGCACCACACCAGGACTCCATATATATTGTTTTGTTTTGTATGAGTGCATCAAATGTTTTGACTTTCTTCATTTGTGACATATAAGATGAAAATGGCACCAGTGTGTTTTCAGTTGTGCATGGTTTAGCTATGTCATGTTACGTGCAAGTATGATTTGATAATTTTCTTTATTTAGAGATTACACATATAGTTCTTAGGTTTTAACTTGACAAGGGTGAACTACATTGGTTAGAGTTCTGTTTCAACCTGACTAGGCCAAAATTTCCAGAGGTTTAGCAGCTGAGATGAGCTTATTCTCATGGTCATGAAACCTAAAACAAGCATAGTTAATTCTTTGATGAGTGGCTACTCATAGCCAATCAATTAAATGGATGCTTCCTTTTGGGTGTGCCCTGCTACCAATATAATGGTCATGCTGAAAGAGCCTTTCTCTCTTCTGCTGGGGATCTGGAATTCTGCAATTGTAAACAATTTTCTTGATAATATACTCTCTCTCTCTCCATATATATATTTCACTGGTTTTGCTTCTCTAGAAGACCAGGCCTAAAACAATGTCCATGAGTGCCAAAATATGACCTTGAGTATATTCCATCTGAATTTAGAGAACACCTCAAGAACAGATTTAGCACATTGAGCACTAATGACAAAAGACCAGATAAATTGTGCGATGACATCAAGAATTCATACATAAAGAAAGCATAGGTCATTAAAAAGACAGGACAGAAAGAAAAGACCAAAACAGATGTCAGAAGAGACTCAGAAGCTCTACATAGATTAGCTAAAGTGAATGGAAGAAATGATGAAGTAAAGAACTGAACAGAAAACTTCAGAAAGTAGCTCATGTGTTATAGTAAGACAAAGTATTATAATGAAATTGGAAAAGACCTGGAGTAAGATAAACAAAAAGGAAAAAACAAAAAACAAAACACCACAATTAATATTTCTCAAATTGGTAAATCTGAAGAAAAGATTCAAGCTTTGAGTTTAATATTTAAGAATTTTATAGGGGAAAAATAAGTGATTCAGGAAACATCAATAGAAGATTGGAGGCATATACAATTATTTTACCAAAAATAATTAATTGATGTTCAACCATTTTAGGCAATAACATATGATCAAATTGGGAAGAAGTACTATATGACCCAACAATCCCTCCACCTGGTATATATCTATAAGACATAAAAGGCATGACACAAGTAGGTATAGGCACATCTGTGTTCATCACAGCACTATTCACAATAGCAAAAAGATGGAGACAGCTTAAATCCCCATCAAGGCAAGAACGGAGAAATAAATTTTGGTACATAAACACAAAGAAACACTATACAATGCTAAGGAATAACAATAAATCTTTGAAACACCTCATATAATAGAAGAACCTGGATGAAATGTTTAGTGAAATTAGTCAGAAAAAAAAAAAAAAATTGTATGTGACCAGTATTGTAAAAACTTAAGAAAAAGTTTTCATGGTAAAAGAAGCTGGGCTGCCAACCTCAAGGTCAGCAGTTCAAAACTACCAGCCATCCCATGGTAGAAAAATAAGGCTTTCTTTTCCC
>NW_006408553.1:16736480-16752340 GCF_000296735.1 Chrysochloris asiatica | reverse complement strand
AGTCGGAATCAACTCTAGGGCAGCTAACAACATACCAAATAGAGTTTGTCAGTGTTCAGTCACTTCAAGAGGTATCATCTTGATGGTAGTGAAAGCTCAAGCAGCACTAAAAGCATAGGCTTAAAACAGGTCTCCAGAAATTTACAGGATACAAATTATAATATTTCAGTGAACTGATGTAGCACCGGAGGTGCTTACTTGTGTATGTCATAAAATATGAAAGACATCTACCTGGTCAACCAATTGGAAGATATCCATATTTGTGCCCATTTCAAAGAAAGTTGACTCAACAGAATGTGGAAATCATTAAACAATATCATTGATATCATAAGCAAAAAAAATTATGCTGAAGATAATTTAAAATGGCTACAATAGTACACCATCAGAGAATTGCCAGAAATTCAAGCCAGATTTAGAAGGATGTAGAACTAGGAATATCACTGCTGAAAACAAATGTATCTTGACTGAAATCAGAGACTACCAGAAAGTGTTTATTATTGCCTTATTGATATGCATATGAATATATGGGTCATAACAAACTATGGATAACACTGCATAAAACAGGTATTCCAAACCACTTGATTGTGCTCACGAGGAGGAGTCTGTATATGGGCCATGAGACCTTCATTAAAACTGAACAAGGGGATAATAAATGGATTAAAATCAGAAAAGGTGTGTTTCATATTTATTCAATCTCAATATGCAAAGGACATACAACTTGCTTAAAGTGAAGAAGACTTGAAATATTTACTGATGAAGATCAAAGAGCACAGCCTTCAGGATAGATTGCACCTCAATGTAAAGAAAATGAAAATCCCCACAACTGGACCAATAAATAATATCATGATAAATGGAAAAAGAATAGAAGTTGTCAAAGACTTTAATTTGCTTAGATCCATGATTAATTATGGAAGCAGCAGTCAAAAAATAAAATGGCATATTTCATTAGGCAATTCTGCTTGCACAAGATCTGTATAAAGTGTTGAAGAATGAAGATATCAGTTTTAGGACTAAAGTGTGCCTAACTCAAGCCATGGTATTTTCAATAACCTTATATGCATGTGAAATTTGGACAATGAATAAGGAAGACCTTAGAATTGATGAATTTGAGTTATGGTGTTGTAGAAAATTAAAAGTACCATGGACTGCCAAACAAAACCAAACAGATCTGTGTTGGAAGAAGTACTGTTAGAATACTCCTTGAAATCCAGGATGGCCAAATTTCGTCTTTCATACTTCGAACATATTATAAGGAGGTACCAGTCCCTGAAAAAGGATATCATGTTTGGTAAAGTAGATGGTTGTAGAAAAAAAGGAAGTCCTCCAGTGAGATGGATTGGCACAGTGACATAAGTAATAGGCTCAGGTGTAGCAAGGATTGTGAGGTTGACCCAGGACCAGACAATGTTTCGTTCTGTGGAGTTGGTGCTGACTCAGTGGAACCTAACAACAATTATTTGACTGAGCATTGAACCATGGAGGTGAGTTTATTTCTAGACTTGAAGAATGCGTAAAGTTCATAGTCTCAAGGGTTCTTCAATTTCTATTTGATCAGTAAACTTGTCTTTTTTTATGATTTTGAGTTGTTTTTGAGTTTTGTATCCTCATGTCTAATGAGCATTCTGACAATATTACTTCCAACTCAGATTTATACATGGCAATTTAAATACATCAGTTCTATTCAGTCTTCATAATTCTATTCAGTCCAGATTTCACATGCATAGGAGGTCCTTGGAAATACCATTGATTGGGTCAGGCAAAGTGGTAGTTTTGCTTTTTAATACTTAAGTAGACATTTTGCAACATATTTGTCCAATGCAGTATGTCCTTTGATTTCCTTACTGCTGCTTCTATGGGTGCTGATTTTAAGACAAAATTCTTGACAACTTCAAACTTTTCTCCATTGATTATGATGTAACTTATTGTTCCAGATTTGATCATTTTTATTTTCTGTAAGTTATGACTTGTATAATCCATATCAAAGGCTGTGATTTTTTGTATTCATCAGTAAATGCTTGAATGTTTCTTCATTTTCAGAATCCAATGCTGTGCCATCTACATATTGAAGGCTGGCAGTCTTTCTCTAATCGTAATGCTGGCTTTTTCATGTAGTCCAGCATAGAGAGTGAATAAGTATAAAGAAAGAATGCAACCCTGATGTACATCTTTGCTCTTTTTAAGCAAGTATTGTCTTGTTCTGTTCAAACGACTGACTCTTGGTCTATGTTCAGTTTCTGAATGAGCACAATTCCGTGATCTAGAATTCTTAGAGGCTTTAAAATCCATTATTATCCTTTAAAAATCAATAAATTATGATATTACAATTAGTTTTGATGCAGATTTATTTAGTTTACAATTAACCAAAGGAAAGATGACCCCTTTATAGGAAGCTTTGCTTTCTTTTTGACTCTTAAAGTTTTTTAATGCAAGCTTCTCAGAGTATTTATAAATTCCTCATATTTGAAATAACAAAACCCAAACACAGAGAATAGAATTAATAGGTCAGTGGAATGGCACTGTAGGAGTAGCACTGGACTGTTAAACCACAAAGCTAGCAATTCAAACTTACCAGCTGCTTCTCAGAAACTCTATACAGGGTCGCTATAAGTCAGAACCAATTTAACAGTGCTTATCAACAAAAACAATAACTTATTTTGTCAATTAAGGCATTTATTTGGGCCATGAGGGTGAATTCCATTCTATACCTGAAAGGCAGGGAGGAGCTATAGGTCGGATTCCTCCTGTCTCTTTCTGAGCCTGGTCTTTTTTTATATATAATTGTGACTTTTGTTCCACATTGTTTTCTACTCTATCCATGACTTTCTAATGTGATCCCTTTCAGAGCAGTTGGTATTGTTAGTAAGGCACCATCTAATTTGTCTGGTCTCAGAGTTGTGGAAATGATGTTCACATCTTCCATTAGTCCATTGGACTAATTGATTCTAAGCATCTTCTATTTTCATCACTCTTCTTTCTTCCTCACACGGAGATGCCAATAGTTGTGCCATAGATGATCATCCATGATCTTTTAAGACTCCAGTCATTAATCAACAAAGTAGGATGTAGAGCATTGTCTTTGTGTACTATGTTATGCTGATTGACCTGAGTCCCCAGGCTGGTCAATTTTTTGCCTTAAGTTGTTTGTTAGTGTCTAAGAAGTTTAAATCATTTTGTCCCTTGTATTTTCAACCACATTAATAGGTGTGTTTGCAGCAAAAGTAGATGCACATGTATAAATATCCTCTTTCACTTATATATTTGTATGTATACTTCTACCCTCCATCCCAAACCCATTCAACCTATGTAACTGTCCATGTATCAATATGTAGAAGACTGTTGTTGCAGAGTTGTGTGTATAACAGCAGTTACCTCTATTCCCTTTAACCCTTGTGTCCCTCTCTGTGTCTTAACATGTCTTCATGATTCTTTTCCAAACCTCCCACCACTTGTCGCATATTGCTTTCCTTTTCACCTGATCACGTTTTCCCTCTATTAGAACATCATCAGTCTCTCAGAAGGGATTGCGCCTTCATCTGAGAATCCAAAATCAAATCTATGTGCTATGCCACATAGACATAGAAGTAGTCATTGTTGCTATAAGCTACTATGATTTTGGGTTATTTGTTATCAAAGTATGAGTCAGTCTAAACTAGCTGATGGTACATTACAAACAGTCTTTAAATCTCAGGAATTAAAAAATAAAGGTTATTACTCTATGATGCTACATGCCTCACATGTCTCAGCAGGAAAACTTTGCTCTGTATAGTCAATATTCATAGAATCAGGCTGAAGGAAGCTCCATTAGTATTAATGCTACACATTAGTATCACTATTGTTGGTGTCACCCAATGCAGTAACTCATGCACCCTAGGCCATGGCCTCTTCCCATGCCAAGCCATACAGAATCCTTAGTAATGTTTACTATCAATTTTAATCACAGACTAATATGTGATACAGTTGTAAACATCTATTTCTAAGATTATATGAATGCTAACAAAAATATTGTTATGTAAAATGCTTCTACACTGAATATGTTATTAGTTATTGCTTTGTTAGTAACTGAGTTAAGACCTTTTAAAAACTATTTCTCCTTCAATTCATTTAATTACTTCATTCTTTAAAAACTAATTGATACAGGTTCACAAATACTAATTACCACAGTATTGCAGATAAAACACCAGAAAATTCAACACGATCAGGAACTATAAAAACACCAGTAGCAATGTAAAGAACAGTGAATACTTGTAGTGGTAATGGTAGAACTCCATGGTAATCGAAGAATATAAAGGGACAGAGTAATCAAATCATCCAGTGTAGTTGAGGAAACACAGAGACTCAGAAATTTTGGTGAGCCGGGTTATTGTCCATTACGTTCCACAGGAACTCTGGCGGTATAGTGTTATGAGTCGGTATGCTAACTTCAAGGATAGCAACTATCAGCCATTCTGTGGGAGAAAGATAAGGCTTTCTACTCCCATAAAGATTTACCATCTGAGAAATCCTATACAGAGTGGCTATGAGTCAGAACCAACTCCAGGGCACACCACCACCACCACCATGTTCGACAGAGGTGTCCTGGTAGTATAGTGAGTTATGCATTGGGCTGCAAATCACAAGGTCAGTTGTTCAAATCTACCAATCACTCCTCAGGAGAAAGATGAGGCTTTCAGTGATTGTAAAGATTTGGATTTCTGGAAACCCTATATAGAGTCACTATAAGTTGGAATCAACTCGACAACACACAATAGCAACTGGTTCAACAGAAATATAATACATACGTCCAGTATATATTGATTATTTGAAAAATTTGATTACTTCTTAGGAAGAGAGTCTCAAGAAATTGTAAAGTATTGATATCACAAAACAGAAAATTCAGAGATTTCAAATGTAATATAATTAGGAATCATTCTGCAAGGTTATTAGGTACTATTTAATTGGTTCCAACTCATAGAGACCCTATGTACAGCAGAATTAAATACTGCCTGGTCCTGTTCCCATCATAATTGTTATGCTTGACCCTGCTGTTATAGCCACTAAGTATCAATCCATATCACTGAGGATCTTTTTTCTTTTATCAATGAAGTTCTTTCTCTTTTGTTGATGACCCTCTAGCTTATCAAATGTGTTGTCCTTTGTCAGGGACTGATGCCTCCTGACAACAGTCAAAAGCACATGAGATGAAGTGTTGCTATATTCACTCCCAAAGAGCATTCTGACTGTACTTCTTCCAACACTGATTTGTTTGTTCTTCTGGCATTCCCTGGTATTTTCAACATTGTTATTCAAATGCTCTATTTTTCTTTGATCTTTCTAGTTCAGTATCTAACTTTTATGTGCATATGATGAGATTGAAAATACCATGGCTCGGGCCAGGCACATTTAAGTCCTCAAGGTGACATATTTGTTATTTAAGAATTGTTAAAGGTTTTAAAAGTTGCCCAATGCAATACATCATTTGATTTCTTGACTGCTACTTCCATGATCCAAGTCCTGGTTTGATACTGTAGGATAAGCACTAACTAGACTGCTAACCTCAAGGTTGGTGATTCAACCCTACCAATCACTATATGGAAATTCTATGTATGATCACTATGTGTCTGACCCATCTCAAAAACACTAACAATAACAATTTCCATGAGTGTTGATTGTGGATCCAAGTAAAACAAAATCCTTGACAATTTCAATTGTTTCTCTTTTTATCAAGACATTGTTTGTTGGCCCAGCTGTGAGGCTTTTGTTTTCTTTACAGTGAGTTGTAATTCCTACTGAAAGTTGTATTCTTTGATCTTCAAAAGTAAAAACAAACAAACAAACAAAACCCTAAGCTAAACAAAACAATAAGATGCATTTGAATTATGGTGTTGGTGAACGTTTTGAAAGTATCATGGACCACCAGAGGAACAAACAAAACTTTCTTGGATGAAGTACAGCCAGAATGCTTCTTAGAAATGAGGATAGTGAGACTTCATTTCCTGTACTCAACTTAGTATCAGGAGGGAACTTGCCAGGGAGAAGGACATCGTGCTTGGAAAAGTGGAGGACCAGTGAGAAAGAGGAAGTCCCCTCAAAAGACAAACTGACAGAGTGGCAGAAACAATGGGTTCAAACACAACAATGATTGTAAGGACGATGCAGAACCAGGCAATGTTTTCTTCTGTTATGCACAGGGTTAATATGAGTCAATCTGATTCAATGAAGCATAACATCAATAATGAGTCAGAATCAACTTGATGGCACCAAACAACAGTAACCACATCCAAAAATCAAGTATATTTTTCATTATGCTGTTTGCTGCTTTTAAGTACCCTTCAGTTGGTTCTAACTGATAGCAGCCCTTTATAGAGTTCCATGGAGCAGCTGGTTGATTTGAACTGCTGATCTTGCTTTTAGTAGTTTAGTGCTTATTTTACAGCCCCACACTAGGACATTTTCTATTATAGACTTTCCATTTTTTCATGTTTGTTTGTGTTATATTTGTAATTCTACAGTCTTTTATTATTTGTAATACTGTTAAATATAGCTAACTTAATCTTTGTGTCTAATAAATTTCATCTCTGAAAGTGTTACATCTATAACTTCTATCACTCTTTTTCCTTGATTTTACTTTGGATGCCATTCTTCCTGATGTTTTGGTTCTTACTGTAAAATTTCCTTTTACTTCAAAAGTTTTTGAAGAAATACTTTAAGGTCTGAAATAACTGTGAATTCTTCAACAGATTTTTTTTTTTTTTTTTTTTGCCAAACATCCATAAGCATCACCAAGCTGAGACAACTTTAAACTAAATTCTTATCCTGAGGTTTTTCAGACCACTAATAACAACAGAAATTTAGGCTACAATCCTACCTGAAGCATGCGTTATAAATATAGAATCCAAAGGCATACATTTTCCCTTTCTGTCCAGAACCAGAGTTCAGATAGACAGTGTACCTTGCTGTCTCCATCTGCTCAAACCATATGCTTCAAATACTTGATTTTCTATTGATCCCATTACCTTCATTGGACCTGGAAGCTATCTGCTTCCCATAAGAACCTAGGAAATCATCAAAAGAAGGTTTAAGATTTCTAAACTATTGTTAGATACCTTCACATCAAAATTAGACACTAACTGAACTAGCAGACTCTTGTGGATTTATTGTTTTGCATTTCCTCAACAATGTTTTTTGAATTAATTAATCCATAAGCTTAATTCATTTAGACAATTATGCAGACAAGCATTTTCTTTTTCAGAACACGTAGCCTATTATATATCTAGTTTCAGTAACTCAATTTCTTTAATTTAAGTTTCACCATATGATTCTTAAAAGACCATTTTACAAAATGCACATAAAAGGCCATTAACTGAATTAAGTCATGGTGCATACTCTTGGGTAGATAACAAGTGCAGTCTTTCTAATGGGTGCAGTATGGCATTATTAAAACGGTAATGTTTGGGCATTAATGTCTTGTATGGTGTTGATGTGCATACTGTGAAGAAAACGCTTGACAAAAAACTTGGAAAATTCTGCATATCTTTTTCCCCTCTCTTAGTATCATATGCATTTTATCGTAGGAAGTGCCACTATAAAAATAATATCTAATTAAATTTGTGTTCCAATACTTTTTAGTTAAAATTTATTAATAAAAATCTATTTTTCTTGAACTACACTAGTGTACATGGAACATCATTTGGGAAATACCAGTGAAGGGTAATATAATCATTAATCCATTTCCTCTAAATAATGTTTTAAGTGAGATAGTAAAGAACAAAGAAGAGAGTATACTAAGTTATATGGAAACCTTGTTGTTTTTGTTAGGTACCATGAAGTCAGTACTGACTCATAGTGACCCTACACACAACAGAATGAAACACTGCCCAATTCTGGGCCAACCTCATAATTGTTACCATGCTTGAGCCCACTGATGCTGCCACTTTGCCAATCCATCTCACTGGGGGTCTTCCTCTTTTTCTCTGACCCTTCACCTTACCAAACACGATATCATTCTCCAGTGACTGGACTCTCCTGAAGTATGAGAGACGGAGTTTGGCCATCCTGGCCTCCGAGGAGCATTCTGACTGCACTTCCTCCAACACAGATCTGTTGGTTCTTTTGGCAGCCCATGTCACTTTCAATATTCTCCTCCAACACCATAATTCAAAAGCATCAATTCTTCTATGGTCTTCTTTATTCACAGTCCAACTTTTGCATGCATATGAGGTTAGCGAACATACCATGGCTTGGGTCAAGTACACCTTAGTCCTCAAGCTGACATATTTAATCTTCAACATTTTAAAAAGGTCTTGTGCAGCAGGTTTTCCCAGTGCAATACGTTGTTTGATTTCTTGACTGCTGCTCCCATGAATGTTGATGGCAGATCCAAGAAAAATGAAGTCCTTGACAACTACAATGTTTTCTTCAATGATAAGAATGCTGTTTATTGGTCCAGTGGTGAGGATTTTTGTTTTTTTTTTACATTGAGATGAAATCCATACCAAAGGCTGTGCTCTTTGATCTTCATCAGTAAATGTTATAAGTACACTTCACTTTCAGCAAGCAAGGTTGTATCATTTGCATATTTCAGGTTGTTAATGAGACTTCTTCCAATCTTGATGTCATGTTATTCCTCACATAACCCAGCTTCTTGAATTATTTGCTCAACATACAGTTTGAATAAGTGTGGTGAAAGAATACAATTCTGTCACATACCTTTCTGCATTACTTTTAGTAAAACTTTGCTAGCATGGAGTATCAAAGATGTTGTCTGATGACTTGCACATTCTGTTGGGTCATCTCTTTTTGGAATGGGTACAAATATGGATCTCTTTCTATCAGTCGGTCAGATAGTTGTCTTCCAAATTTCTTGGCAGAGATGAGTGAGTGTCTTCTTTGCCACCCCACTTTCTTGAAAGATTTCTATTTTTATTCCATCAATTCCTGGTGCCTTGTTCTTTGCCAATTGCTTCAATGTACCTTGGATTTATTCCTTCAGTATCATTGGCTCTTGATCATATGGTACCTCTTGAAATGGTTGAACATCAACCATTTCCTTTTGGTACAGTGACTGTGGATTCTTTCCATCATCTTTTGATGCTTTCTGCATCATTCAATAATTGTTCCAAGGAATCCTTCAATAACAAAAGTCAAGGCTTGATTTTTTTTCTTCAGTTCCCCCAACTTTAGTAATGCTGAGTGTGTTCTTCCCTTTTCATTTTCTGACTCCAGATATTTGCACCTTTGTTGTAATATTTGACTTTGTCTTCTCGAGCTGACCTTTGAAGTTTTTTGTTAAGCTCTTGTACCTCCTTATTTCTTCCATTTTCTTTAGCATCTCTACACTGAAAAAAAGTTTCAGTGTTTCTTCTGACATCTATTTTGACCTTTTCATTCTTTCTTGTCTTCTCAATGACTTTTTGTTTTCTTCATATATAATGTTCTTGATGCCATCCCACTACTGTTCATGTCTTCAGTCTTTAGTATTTAATGTATCAAATCTATTCTTCAGATGATCTCTAAATTCAGGTGGAATGTATTCAAGGTCATATTTTGGCTCTTGTGGACCTTTTTTTTTCATTTTCTTCAGCTTCAGTTTGAATTTGAGCAATTGAAGGTCTGTTCTAGTCTGCCCCTGGCCTTGTTTTGACTGATGCTATGGAGTTTTTCCATCATCTCTTTCCACAGATATAGTTCATTTGATGTCTTCATTTTTCAGCTGGTGAGATCCATGTGTTTAATTATCTGTTATGCTGTCTAAAGAAAGTATTTGAAATGAACAAATCATTGGTTTTGCAGAATTCTATCATGTGTTCTCCAGCATCATTTCAATCACCAAGGCTATACAATCCCACTACTTATCATTCCTCTTTGTTCCCAACCTTTGCATTCCAATCACCAGTGATGATCAATACATCTTGATTTGCATGTTTGATCTATTTCAGATTTAAGAATTTGGTAGAATTCTTCTAGTTCATCCTCACTGGTTTTAGTGGTAGGTGAGTATATTTGAATAATAGTGGTATTAAGAGGTCTTTCTTGTAGGTGCATGAATATTGTCCTATCACAGACAGCATTGTACCTCATGACTGATCAGGATATGTTCTTTTTAACAATGAATGTAACAGCATTCCACTTCTATTTGTCTTTCCTGGCATAGTAAACCATATGGTTGACAGATTCAAAATGGCCAATACCAGTCTGTTGCAACTCACTCATGCCTAAGATATCAATGTTTATGTATTCCATTTAATTTTTGACAATTTCTAATTTTTCTAGATTCATACTTTGTACATTCCATGTTCTGATTATTAATGAATGTTCACAGCTATTTCTCTTCATTTTGAGTTGTGCCCCATCAGCAAATGAAAGTCCCTCAGGCTTTACTCCCACTGGCTTTACTCCATTTGCATCATCACTGTCAACTCTACTTTGAGGATGCAGCTCTTCCCCAACTGCGTTTTGAGTACCTTTCAACTTGAGTGGCTCATTTTCCAGCACTATATATGATAGTGTTTCTCTATTCATAAGGTGCTCAGTGACTAAATATTTGGAAGTAGTTCTTCACTCCTTCTTCCTAGTCTGTCTTTGTCTGGAAGCTCATCTGAAACCTGTCCTCCATGGGTGACCATGCTAGTATTTAGAATACCAGTGGCAGAGCTTCCAAAATCACAGCAACTCACAAACCACCACAGTACAATAAACTATCAGATGAGTGGTATAATAATGTATAATCACCTTTTATTCTGTTGAAAATGTTATTTGAAATTAATAAGTCATTGGTCTTGCAAAATTCTACCATATAATCTCTAACATCATTTCTATTATCACCATGTTTTCTATCTATTGATCCTTCCAACATTTGCATTTCAATCATGAGTAATTATTAATGCATCTTGATTTCATGTTTGATCAGCTTTAGACTGAAGAAATTGATAGAATTCTTCAGTTTTATAATCCTTGACTTTAGTGATTGGTGTGTAATTCTGAATAATGCTAGTATCAAATCATCTTTTTTGTAGGCATATAAAAATTATCCTATCAAAGACATTACTGTACCTCTAGGCAGATCTTGAGATTTTTTTTTTTTAAAGATAATTTCTATAGCTTATATCTTCAATTGGTCATTTCTGTCATAGCAAACCATATTATTGTCTGATTCAAAATGGACAATATCTGACCATTTCAGTTCATTAATACCTCAGTTGGAGTCCTGGCATGGTCCTATGGAATAATGTGCTGGACTGCAAGGTTGGTTTCAACTGCAAGGTCAGCAGTTCAGGCTCATCAGCTGTTCCTCGGAAATTCAATACATGGTTGCTATGAGTTGGAATTGACTCAAGGGTACTGAACAAGAACAACAGCAACAACAAATGCCCAACATATTGATCTTTATGCATATCATTTTTGACAACCTCCAATTTTCCTAAATTCATGCTTTGTACATTCCACATTCTAATTAGTAATGGATGTTTACAGCTTTTTCTTCTCTTTTTGAGTTGTGCCCCATTAGAAAATGAAAGTCTTAAAAGACTTGCTCCATTCATGTCATTAAGGTCAACTCTATTTAGAGGAGGCAGTTCTTGCCCAGTCAAATTTGAGGATCTTCCAACAAGTGGGTTTACCTTTTGGTACTATATTTCACAATGTTCTACTGTTTTTCATAATTTTGTCAGTGGCTTACCTTTCAGAAGTGGTCTGCCTCCTTCTCCTGAGTCAGTCTGGCAGCTCCACTGAATCCTCTCCACCATAGTTACCCCTTATGATACTTAAAATACTGGTGGGATAGCTCCCAGCATCACAATAACACAAAAGCCACCACAAGCTGACCAACAAGTGGTACGACAAGCTGACCAACAAGTGGTGGTTTGAAAACATAAAATTAATTCAAGCATTATTATTAATAAATGGTGTTTTGTGACTTCTACCTGTGTGGCACTGTAAGGTAAGCACTGGACTAATAACCACAAGGATGGCAGTTCAAACCCAACAGTTGCTTCTCAAAAACTACAGGTTCACTTCAAGTCAGAAGGAGTTCTGGTGTGGCACTGTGTGTTAATTTGTTGAACTGCAAGGTTGTTTTGGAAAGCAAAGTGGCTGTTCAAGCATATCAGCCATTCCTCAGAAACCCTATACAGGGTAGCTATGGATTGGAACTTACTCCATGGCACTTACTAACAACAACAACAGAAGTCAGAACTGGCCTGATGTCACTTAAGAAAAACAACAACAACGCAAATATATGGATGACTAGTGTCCACAATGTCCATCAATTCATAGAGGGACAATTAATCAGAAAATAGATGTGTCTTTTTACTTAGGAGTGGAAAAAAAAAAAATGAGCTTTGAGTACAAAGAAGTGAGTTGGTAGTTGAGAAAAGCACAGTTGTCAATATCTCCTTCCATGCCAATTTTTCTAGTAAGAAGTGTGTGTGTGTTAATTGAATCAACATCACTGTGCGATAAAGGGTTAAATGGAAATGACAATTAGAAGTCAAAAAAAGGTAACCATTGGAAAATGGAAAGGGTTTGAGACAGATGACAAGCATAGGATGATTAGGCACATCCTCTTATTACTAAGAGGGGATGGGAGTCCTTCAGCTTGGAATGGCTGTACAGACCTCACAGAAGTGAGGGAGAACACAAAAACTCTCAAAGAGCCTTGTATGCTCAATATTGAGTACAAGTGTGTTGACCAGTGTAGATCAAAGGCCAAGGGAGCTCCAAGTAAGTCCCTGAGTTCTTTTGGAATCTGACAGAATGAAAAAATTCCCAATTGTGTGAAATCGGATACTATGTTTCTGGTCTTGTGGAAAGTTCATTTTTGAAATTATTTTAACCTTTAATAGAATCACATGAGTTTTAGAGTACAAATCATACTTACTACAGAAGATGTAAACAGATTTTGATCACTTCTGACAGCAATTAGATTCAGGAAAGTTTTTAACCTGCAACAATAAAAGAGAATATGCAATAATCCCTTTAACGTGATAACTCTATTTAAAATCGCATTATTTCCTATCCACCATTTCCCTCTTCGTTATGATTTTCTCCACAGCACTTAGCACCTAACATTCTCTACAATGTACCTATTCATTTTATTTTGTCTGCTTCAACCAGAAACTAAGCTGCATGAGGGCAGAAATCTTTGCTCATTTATTTATCCTTGAATCCTTCCTAGAAAACTGGCTGACTCAGTAAACATTGAATGAAACAATCAATTATTTCAGTTTGTGAGGCAATTTTGGGATTATTTGGCTTTGATTTCATTATAAAGAAAATACCAAAAGCAAGTTTCAAGTATAAGCAACAGGATTTAGTTCTTTTATGTCAAGTCAATTTATGTGACAATGATGAAATTCATTGTGGTATAAAAAAACAGACAAAAGAAAATTAGAAACATTTTTCCATTTCTCTCCATCACACTGCTAACAGTGTGAATTTTTAAAAGCTGTATTTCTGGGGAAAGAGAAAGAGAGAGAGAGAGAGAGAGAGAGAGAGAAGAAAGAAAACAAAACCTCGCTGTTGAGATGATTCCAATTCATAGAAACCCTACAGGGTAGAGTAGAATTGCTTCCTAGGATTCCCAAGTCAGTATATCTTTATGGAAGCAGATTGTCTCATCTTTCTCCCTAGGAGTAGCTGGAGGATGACTTCATGTAATTGACCATTGTAGGACCAAGGTTCCTTGGAAAAGTAAAAAGAAGAGGCAATATAACCTAATGAAAACAAGTCAATACAGACAACTTAGCAAACTTTTATTTCATTTGCTATGTGTCAAATTAAATTGGGCTCTCTGTATTATTTTAATTAAAAATTATCCTCTTGAGTACAAATGAGAAAGAAAATGTAATCATTGGCCAACCTGTAAATTACTTTAAACAGTATTTCTGGAACCTTAATGCTGATGGCATATTCTGGTTGTTAATAGTTCCTTATTTCAGAGAAAATTACTCTTTGCCATTTGCTTAATTTGTCCACAGTACACATTGACTTATTTAGATCTAATGGTATTCAGTGGAATATGAACTTTAAGCTTTTTCTAGTTACATTATTACTATTCCCTGTGGGACAAGTTATAGCCTGAAGATAATATAGCTCTTTTTCTCCAATATTTTTTTACTATAAGAAAAACAATTACATATTCACACATATCCATATCCAAATTAGGGACAGTGTGATTTCCAACCAATTTTATATTTGCAGGTAATTAAGTATTGTATGCTTTCAGTCCACAATTGTTCCCAGGCATCTGCTGAAAACAGTTAATTAAAAAAAAAAAAAAAAAAAAATGGCATTCTCCTAAATTGGTCCTATTTAGAGGAGACATTTTAAATGTACAATTTTGAATTATAGGGTCTCTAAAATTCTGTGTTTCATATGGCACTATATTATATGCTTCACTAAGCACAGAAGAAGACGAAAAAAGAAAAACATAATTGTCCATGGGGAAAGAAGAAAAAGGAAAAATCTAAACTAAGATTTTTATAACTTAAAAAAAAAAAGGATTGAAAACAAATGATTACAAATAATTTCTAAACACCTGACAATCTATGGCAAGCTTTACAAAATTAAATTGTTTTATAATCTTCTGAACTGCAAACCACAAGTTCAATGGCTCAAGCCCACCAGCTACTCATTGGGAGGAAGATGAGGCTTTCTACGCCCACACAAACTTAGAAAAGATAAATCCTAGGGAATGCTATGCAGGACTGTTATGAGTCACAACTGACTTAGCAGCACTTAACAACAACAACAAAAACTTCTCTCAGTCCAATATTACAGTGTTTGCAATTTTATAAAAAAAAATATGGTCCTATGTAATAATCAAATGCATAATTGCAGTTTAATATTTTAGAAGAAAGGTCATAGTTAATTAAGCAGATTACAAGAATAATCATAAAAAATACCAAACATGCTGCATCAAAAAAAAAAAAAAAAAAGGTGACAAAACAGAATATACTTGTTATGCCTTATAGTATAAATTCAAATTCTTTATGAAGTCATTTTTCTCAGCATGTGATCATTGTTTATTACTGTTTTTATTCTAATATTGAATGTCTTTCAGTTATAACTTCATAGATATTTTTTGTATTAAACTCAGTACAGAAGGAAAGGAAGTAGAGGAGAACCCCTAGCTACAGAAAATGATGGACTCAGTGTTTTTCTCAAGGATTACTTGGACAAATTCCAACTTATACCAAACAAAATTTGCCATGTTTTTAAATAAGAAATACATATAAACACACTTGACTGAGAAATTATCAAATACTGAAAGCTCAAATTGGATGAATCTGTAAAGAACAGCCAAAATAAAATAAAATCAATTTAAACTGAATAAAATAGATGAGAAAGAGAGAAATGGAGATATTAATTTAGAAGTTATTATAATACAATTTACTTCTCTAGGAATTAGGACGTTTATTGTATTGTAATCATCTTTGAAATCCAGGTTATGTTGTTATTTCAATAAAATAATGCATTTTATGTTATCATGCTAATAGTATTATTGGAATTGAGATGACTCATTCAACATTTTGTCTGGTTCTCCTTGTGAGTAATGCAGCATATAAGTAAGCAGACATCTAGAGGATGAGCAACTTAAATTTGCATTATTTTTGCTGCTCCAAACCATGATGACTTTTATGTAACAGAACACCTTATGTGTAATAAAATAAAACAGTGTTTTATTATACCTCTTCATGTTGTTGTTTCGATGGTATCAAGCCATGCCATTGAGGGTTTACCTCAGTTTCGCTGATACTCAAACAGAAAAACTTATTTTTAAAATTATTTCCATCTTTCTACCAATGACCTTGTCATTGTCCACCACTTGGTTACGAATCGGGCTGCGAACCTTAAGGTCAGTGGTTCGAAACTACCAGCCGCTC
>NW_006408553.1:16734455-16735462 GCF_000296735.1 Chrysochloris asiatica | reverse complement strand
TTGGTTCTTTTGGAAGCCCAAGGAACTTTTAATATCCTCCTCGAACACCATAACTCAAAGGCATCAATTCTTCTACGGTCCTCCTTACTCACTGTCCAGCTTTCAAATGCACATGTGGTTATTGAAAATATCAAGGCTTAGGTCAGGCGCACATTAGTCCTCAAGCTGATACATTTGCTCTTCAACAGTTAAAAAAGGATTTGCCTAATGCAATATGTCATTTGATTTCTTGACTGCTGCTTCCATGAGTGTTGATAGCTGATCAAGAAGAACGAAGTCCTTGACAACTTCAATCTTTTCTCCGTTGATAAGAATGTAGTTTATTGGTCCAGTGGTGAGGATTTTTGTTTTCCTTACATTGAGATGTAACCATACCGAAGGCTGTGCTCTTTGATCTTCATCAGTAAATGTTTTAAGTCCTCTTCACTTTCAGCAAGCAAGGTTGTGTCATCTGCATATCACAGGTTGTTAATGAGTCTCCCTCCAATTCTGATGCCACATTTTTTTTCATAGAACCCAGTTTCTTAGATTATTTGTTCAGCATACATGTCGAATAAGTACGGTGAAGGAATACAACCTTGTTACACACCTTTCTTAATTTTAAGCCATTCAGTGTTCCCATGTTCTGTTTGAACAACTGCCTCTTGGTCCAGGTACAGATTCCTCATGATCACAAAGGATACAACCCTGTCACACACATTTACTGATTGTAAATATTCAATACCATCTTGTTTTGTTCTAACAACAATTGTTTCTTAGTCTATGTATAGGTTCCTCTTGAGCATAATCAAGTGCTCTGGAATACCCATTCTTCACAAGGTTACCCATAGCTTGTCATGATCCACAAAATCAAATTCCTTGACATAGTCAATAAAATACTAGTAAACATATTTCTGATATCCTCTGCTTTTTGCCATGGTCCACCTTATATCAGCAATGATATCTTTTGAAACAGCTTGAATTTTGCAAGTAACTTGTTGTATTATTGCAATCTTTTTTTTTTTTTT
>NW_006408553.1:16732571-16734355 GCF_000296735.1 Chrysochloris asiatica | reverse complement strand
TTTTTTTTATTAAGTTTTTATTTTGAATTATGGGAGAACATCAGCTTTACATTCATCCTAGCGTATTTCATTTCATTGCAATTATTACAGTCCCCTCCATGCATCATCAAAAACCAAAGTGTACTCCCTGAAAGCCTGCCACCTGGCCTTCATCATACAGCCCCTCTCAATCCCTGAGTCCAGAGTCTCCAGCTGCTCTTTCTCTTCATGTCGTCATCTCTGCCTCTATTTCTGGCATCAGTGCTTCTCTGGATAGGGTCATGTGCTCTGCTCTTTTCACTTGATGGTTCCAGGGACCTCCACTTCTGACTGCAAAATCAACCATTCCCCTCCTTTCGTTACAAAACATCTACCTTTACATTTCTGACCTTCACAATCAGTCTTGATAGCAATTATTCAGTATTGTAACACAAGAGTCTTATCCACATCACTTTTCATCAGCACCATTCCAACAGATTGGACACCACTCAGTGGATATTCTACCTTCCCCTGCCTCCTCTGGAACTAGACTCCCTCTTGAAAGCTTGTAAGCCAGTTACTTCTTGCCTCTGTAGCTCCCCATTTTGGGTAGCCAATGTCTAAGTTGCCCATCCCTGTCAACTCTGTGTTTCAAGGGGGTGGTGATGATCTTCTCTGTAAAGATTTATTCCCTCTTTTGAGCTACTACATCCATAAGTATAGGTCAAGTTCATCAAATTGTAGTAGATTACTCTTTTTTCCTCTTCTTCTTGTTGAGTTCTGATCATCCAGCTATTGAAACCAAGTCAAGTGAGTACTATCTGCAAGTATAGGTGTTCTTGTTCATCTTCCCTCACTTCATATCAGCTGGAGGCTTCACTCTCTTGCTCTAGTCCTCTATGGCCATGTCACCGTCTCTGGGCCAGAAGTTCCCAGGTCTTGCCATACTACTGGCCAACCAGGTCTCCACCCGGGTTCACAGGACTCTATTGAACGTGGTCAGACTTAGCTCACAATTTCATTGCTGTTTTTCCCCCAATTCCCCTTGTTGATGACCAACGTGGTCACCAGCCAGACCACATGTCTGCTCGTATATTCTCATTGAGTCTTAGTCTTTGAAGGGGTTTGCTCTCAAGGGACCCAACCACTTCCCTTGATGTCTCCCAGACAAACCATTTGCTTGTTCTTGTAGTAGACAATTAGACTGCCGTTATTGGTTTTGATTTTTCCTGCCGGTCTTTCTTTCACAAAATATCTTCTGTTTTTCTAGCCCCTCCAGGCTGGTCTGTTTGTCCTTTCAAGTGGAAATTTCCCACCTCAGAAGATTCTGGATGGGGTTCAGTATTTGATCTATGGTCTTATACAATGCAAAGATTCCACAGGAAGCCTGTTTCACTGTGCAAGTTCTAGCCCCCTTTAAGGTATTTCAATCAATTATAGGCTGAAGATGGACTTACAAGCTTTCTATTGTGATGTTTGTTTCTGGCTATTCCTTTCTTTCCTCCTCAAGTGTCTATTTTACAATGATAGGCAAGGGAAACTAAGATTTAATAGCCAGCCAGGCATCTTAACATCATTCTCTCTTTTATCCATTCAAACCATGCCTCAATCCCTTTATCCCAGAGACCCTTTGTTCCAAGGTTGTGCATACATAATTATTTACCTCTGTGTCACTTAACCCATGCAAACCTGCCTAACTTTCTCCCATCATCCGCTCCTGCCCCCACCTCATCCCATACCTCCTGGTGATCAGCAATTTATTTTTTCCCCTTTTAGGATGGACTTTTTCTTAGTCTTTTACAATAATGGTCCTTTGAAGTATTTAT
>NW_006408553.1:16704233-16728326 GCF_000296735.1 Chrysochloris asiatica | reverse complement strand
CTTTGAGAGATTTGTCTTCTAGCTTGCTAGTTCTGGCTTCCATCTCTTCAATTCTACTCTTTTACTCTTTCAGTGTATTCTCCATTTCTGATATTTTATTATTAATCATCTGGACCTCTTTTTGCATGTTTTTAATTGCTTCCAATGCTGATTCCATCTTATTTGATTGCTCCTGTAGCACTTTCTTAACTTCTTCCTTATTTTTATCCACCCCTTTTCAGAGCATTTGAATTTGTTTCCATATCATTTTTCTGAATTCTTTTTCAGGCAGATAGAAAGCCTGTTCTTCTACTGGAAAGTCTGTGTCTTCCTCCAGCTTATTTGTCTCAATTACTCTTTTCTGGTTTTGGATATGTATTGATACCTTCTGTTGTGTTTTCTTGGATATTTCTTCAGTAGTTACATGGGTTTTTTAATCCTTAAATGGATGTGTGTTGCTGTGTTGTCAAGCTTACTGAGTGTTTCCTGCTGTATATGATCTGGAGATAGGCTTCACTTTTTGCATGTAATGTCTAGGAGCTGGTATTGGCTCCTGTCCCAATGGTGGGATATTATGGTGTATGCTTGTAACTTGGTTATTTGGCCACAATTGCTGTCTCTTCTTGGGTACCGTAAGGGAGAAAAAGCTCCCAACCCCAGGAAAAAAGTGTGATCAAAAGCAGAAACAATATTAAAGCAGAGACAAAAAAAAAACCACCACTCAAAAACAAAAATAAAACCATAGCCAACTAACCAGCAGCCTTTGCTGTGCAGGTCAGTGTTCATACACATCTGAAACCTCCAGCAGTGGGTGGCAGTGTCCAATCACACAGACCCCTCCTCTAGTCACCACCGTGGAGGTACACAGATAGATATTGAGCAGTTAATGGAAGAAAGATTGTCCACTATTTTTATCTCTGAAGGTTAGTTAGGTATCTGCATGTCACAGTGTAATTCTGAAAATAGTTGCATCCTCATGTGTAGAGGTTGGTGTTAACTCTATTATGTGGGGGCTTTAATTTGTGTGAATCATAACAAACTACAATGCATTGGAATTCCAGAACATGGAATTGTGTGCTTACAGAACTTGTAATGTAGTCTAATTTGAAACAAACAAACAAACAAACAAACAAAAGCCAAGGATATGAAGCAGTTATTCAAACAGAACAAGGGAATTCTGTGTTATTTAAGATGTGTTCCAGGGTTGGATTCTTTCATGATACTTATTTGGTCTGTATGCTGACCAAATAATCTGAAAATCTATACTATATGAAGAAGAATATGACATCAAGTTTGGAAGAAGACTCATTAATAATCTTATGATATGCAGAGGACACAATCTAGCTATCTGAAATCGAAGAGAACTTGAAGCACTTACTGATAAGTAAGCATCAAAGAATATAAACTTCAGTATTTATTACACCTCAACATAAAGGAAAAAAACAAAACAAAACAAAAAAACTGTTCACATTGGAGTAATAAGCAACACCATGATAAACAAGAAAACATTAATTTGTCAAAGATTTCATTTTATTTAGATCCACAATCAATGCCCATGGGAGCAGCTGTCAAGAAATTAAAACAAAACAAAACAAAACAAAACTTACTATGCTGAGCAAATGTGTCACTTTGAGAATTAAAGTACTACTGACCATTGTATTTTTAATCATCCTGGTTTGACATTCTAGAATAAGAATCAAACTGCTCACCAGAAGTTTGGCAGGTCAAATCCACCAATCACTTCTAGGAAACCCTATAAGGGTTAGAGTCAGAACTGACTTGACTGCACACAACAAAAGTATGCACATGGAAGCTGGAGAATAAAGATGGCATTAAAAAAAGGAATTCATGCATTTAAATAATGGTGTTGATAATGAATATTGAATATGCCCTGGACTGCCAGAAAAACAAATAAATTGGTCTTCAAAGAAGTGCTGTCAGAATGCTTCTTAGAATAAAGGACCTAGGAACTTAGTGTAACATACTTTAGGCAAGTTATCAGGAGTGAGTTATCCTTGGAGAAGGACAGAGTGGCTGGAAAAGTCATGTGTCCAAGAAAAAGAGGAAGATACTAAGCACGATGAATTAATACAGTGGCCACCACAATAGGCTCAAACATAGCAACAATTGTGAAGATGGCACAGGACCAGACAGTGTTTTGTTTTATTGTACATATGGTTGTAGGCTCACTTTGAGTCAAAATCAACTCAACACCTAACAAAAACAAACATAATAGAGTTGTTCTTTTAAATATTTTTTTTTTATTTTACATTTTACTCAATATAATAAAAGTCTGGAATTAAGTACTCCAGGAATGTGTAGAAGCAATTTACTATCACCAGAACATTCTGTCTTGTCACTCTACCATCTTAAGATAGTATTTGTTGCTATATCATCATAAAATGATTAATCCACTCCCAAGTACCATGTCAACTATTCCTGGAAAGAACAAGAGAAGGGGAGAAAAGGGAGGATGGTAGGAAGGGAAGGAGAAATAGAAGGAGGGAGGGAAGGATGAAAGAAAGAAAGGAGAAAGGTGAAAATAGAAAGAAACAAAAGAAAGGAGAAAAGAGGGAAGGAGGAAGAAAGAGAGGGAGGGACAATAAAGGGAAAAAATGAGCAAAAGGTGCTCATGACTGCTGAGTTAGTGTCCTACAAAGTGTTTTTCCTGGAAATCCTTCCTAGTGACTTCCATCTATATTTCACTCATAATTTTGTTCTTTGAGTAATTCATGTTTCAAGGAAGACCCTGTTTATGTGTGTGTGCTGGGGTTTTTCTTTTTCTTTTTTATGTACTGTACACACTGTCATCACAATTAAGGCTAGAGTTCTTTCTGTAAGAAAAAAGAGGAGAACAGGTTTCAGGAGATCTGCTAGTACAAGGAGCTCTGGTAGTGTAGTGGTTATGAGTCAGGCTGCCAACCGCAAGGTCAGCAGTTTGAAACTACCAGCGGTTCCATGGGAGAAAGATGAGGCATTCTGCTCCCTTTACAGACTTGGAAACCCTGTGCAGGGTCACTATGAGTCGGAACCGACTCCACGGTACTTAATAACAACTACTAGTACCTTGTTTTTGTCACAGGAATGTTGTTGTTGTTAAGTGCCATCGTGTTGGCGTCGACTCATAGCGACCTTAACATGTTCCAATGGTTCACAAAAAATTCTGCTTTTCATTTTAGAAATAAAAGCAAATGTAGAGTAGGAGTTCATTTCTTTTCCCTCTTTCTTTTTCTCTTTTGGTAAAGGTAAATATTTCAGGCAATTATTAACGTTTGTGAAACACCTTTGAATTTCAGCTTCAGTCTTCAGCTGAGTAGCAGAACTATCTCTTGATTCCTTTCCCCAATAAAACATCTGGTGACAAACTAGAATTTTCATTAAAGGATCACAGGGAGCTTCAATAAAGTTTATCCTTAACTCTTTTTTTTATGGCAAGTCCTTGTATCAATCAATCATCTCTTAATTTGAATCTGATACTCTTTTCCTGGCACAAGAATTACATTCAATAATGGAGGTTTGTTTTTGAATAGAGGGACCTTTTGCCAACAAAATGAAAGAGAATGTGGGAAGGATGGATGGTATATAGTTATAGGATGATATATTATTATTTTCAAAGCTCTGAGGAGAGAGACTCAACCTTGTCAGCTTTGATTTATGTTTGTTCATTCTGTGATTCAACAGGAAGGTCAGGTGAACTTTACTGAAATATTTTATTGTATGTTTTTCTACTGAGTGCAATGAAAAGCATCCTGCACCCCTAGCTCACAATCCCCCTCCCCAATTATGATTGTGAGTTGAAACTTATGGAATCAATGTTTCATATTATTAGAAACAAAAAGATAAATATGTGTATTTGAACTCAAAATGAACTTAAAGAACCTTTTGAGATGTTTGGGTCATTGGGATCAGATGATTAATGGTGAGTTTTTTTGTTGCTATTGCTAAGTACCATGGAGTAGGTTCCGATCCATAGTGACCCTGTATAGGGTTTCTGAGGAGTGGCTAGTGATCTTGAACTGCTGATCTTGAGGTTCAAAGCAACTTTGCAGTCCAGTGCATTAACCCACATCATTGTTGGATAAGCCCTTGACTGCACTGTTGGTTTGCACTGCAAAGTTGATTGTTGGTTTGCACTGCAAAGTCGATGGTTCAATCCACCAGCTGCTCCTCAGAAACCCTATACAGGGTCGCTATGAGTCGGAACTGATTCCATGGCACTTAGCAACAACAACACGTATATATAGGATAAGCACTTGATCCCAAGATTGGTTTGAATCACAAGATCAGTGGTTCAAACTCAACAGTCGCTCCTCAGAAACCTTATACAGGGTCATTATGAGTTGGAATTGATTAGACAACACTTAACAAAAACAATATAGATATATATATAGAGAGAGCAAGACCACTATATAGAGAGTGTCCTGGAGTGGCGATGTAGCATAAGTACTGGAACGCAAGGGTATTGAGCCACAAGGTAGGTGGTCAAAACTCATCAGCCGCTCCTTGGAAACCCTATACAGGGTTTCTATGATTCAAAACTGACTAGATGGCACTTAACAGCAACAACAACAATACACATACTAGGAGAGTGCAGTGGCACTGCAGAATAAGCCACAAGACAGAGGTTCAAGTCCACCAATCATTCAGCGGGAGAAAGAAGAGGATTTCTACTTCCGCAAAGTTTTAGAGCCTCAGACACCCTATGTAAGGTCAGTATGAGTCAGAATTCACTCAACGGCACTTAACAACAACAACAGAGGAATATCCCACTTGAGAATATAAAAATAGAAGCAGAGTTTGCTTTAGATATCATTAGTGTCTTTACTTGGACATGTAATGTTGTAGAAAGTAAGTGAAAAGAAACTTCATTATCAAAAAGTCTATAAATAGTCTCTAATACATGTTGGAAAACAGCATATAATAGCAATGGTATTTCAAAATAGAAGGGCTAGAAGCTGGTATTAAAAAAAATAATTTTGGAACATTGGCTGAGCTGTATACAATTACTTTGTTAAAAGAAAATGTTACATAAAAGGAGTTATCTGTATGATAATGTTCAAGGAATCGGGTCTGCATAATAAGTACACACAAACTAAGCATAATAAAGGATAGAATTAATATATTTCATGACATGAAACTAACAATTACCATGTAGCTATACATCACTATAGTCCTGGCGTAGTGCTATAGGATAAGTACTGAACTATTAACCACAGGGTCAGCAGTTCAAACCTGCCATGCTCTCCTCGGATACCCTATACAGTGTTGCTATGAGTCAGAATCGACTGGGTGACACTTAACAACAACATACATCATTAAAAGGTAGTATAATGGATTAACAGCTGGGCTTCTACACTGAAGTTCATCAGTTCAAATCTCCAGACACTCTGTGGAAGAAAGATGAGGCTTTCGGCTTCCATAAAGATTTACAGTTGTGGAAACCTTATACAGATTCACTATGAGTTGGAACTGATTCAATGGCAAAGAAACACATACATTAATAAAAATACAAAACAAAAAATGTCAAACTATAAAAGAAAAAAATGAAACATGGCCAAGCTTTCCAAAAGTAAGCAAAAAACACTTTCAGTTGGAAATAAAACTGGATATGAAGATTTAACAGAAGAAAAGAAATGATTGAAGTGTGAAAATGCCAATATTATCCAGTCTATAGTTATAATGCAATCCTAATACCAATGGATCTTACCAGATGGAATACACTAAATATATGATGGAAAAGCTCTATATCATCAGTCAAAACAAGGCCAGGGGCAGATTGTGGAAAAGACCATCAACTGTTCATAGGCAAATTCAAACTGAAGCTGAAGAAAATGAAAACAAGTCCATGAGAGCCAAAATATGACATTGAATATATTCCATATGAATTTAGAGATCTGAAGAACAGATTTGATACAGCAAATACTATAGACCGAAGACCAGAACAGTTGTGGGATGACATCAAACATCACACATGAAGAAAGCAAAAGGTCAGTCATTAAGAAGAGAAGAGAGAAGGAAAAGATAAAATGAATGTCAGAAGAGACACTGAAACTTGCTTTCCAGCATAGATATGCTAAACAAATGGAAGAAATGAGGAGATCCAAGAGCTGAACAGAAAATTTCAAAGATCAGCTCAAGAAGGGAAGGTCAAATATTATGACAAAATGTACAAAGATCTGGAGTCAGAAACCAAGAGGGAAAAACATTTCTTAAGCTAGGGGAACTAAAGGAAAAATTCAAGCCTCAAATTTAATTATTGAAGGATTCTCTTGGCAAAGCATCAAAAGAAAATGGAAGGAATACGTATAATCACTGTAACAAAAGGAAATGGTTGATGTTCAACCATTTCAAGAGTAGCATACGATTAACAGCCAATAATACTGAAGGAAGAAGTCCAAGGTGCATTGAA
Organism: Chrysochloris asiatica; assembly: GCF_000296735.1. Classification (NCBI taxonomy): domain Eukaryota; kingdom Metazoa; phylum Chordata; class Mammalia; order Afrosoricida; family Chrysochloridae; genus Chrysochloris; species Chrysochloris asiatica. Next base: position 16,721,938 of record NW_006408553.1, on the reverse strand, counting down.
GGAATTAGCAAAGAACAAGATTCCAGGAATTGATAGAATAAAAATTGAAATATTTCAAGAAAGTGAGGCGGCACTAGGGGCACTCACTCATCTCTGCTAATAAATTTGGAAGACAACTATCTGGCTGACTGAATGGAAGAGATCCATTTTGTGCCCATTCCAAGAAGAGGTGACCCAACAGAATGTGGAAATCGTGCGAGACAATCTCTTTGATATCCCATGCGAGTAAAGTTTTGCTAAATGTAATACAGAAATGGCTGCAAGCATACATTGACAGAGAACTTCCAGAGGTTGAAGCTGGATTCAGAAAAGGACATGGAATGAGGGCTATCATTGCTGATGTCCGATGGATCTTGGCTAAAAGCAGAGAATATCAGAAAGATGTTTATTTGTGCTTTATTACTGCGCAAAGGCTTTCAATTGTATGGATCATGACAAGCTATGGACAACATTGAAAAATATGAGTATTCTAGAACACTTAATTGGGCTCATGAAGAATCTGTACATGGACCAAGAACATGGAAACACTGAATGGTTTAAAATAAAGAAAGGTGTGTGACAGGGTTGTATTCTTTAACCATACTCATTCAACTTGTATGCTGAGCAAATAATTCGAGAAGCTGGGTTATATAAAGAAAAACATGATATCAGGATTGGAGGAAGACTTATTAACAACCTGCGATATGAAGATGATACAACCTTGCTTGCTGAAAGTGAAGAGGACTTAAATTATTTACTAATGAAGATGAAAGAGCACAGCTTTCAGTATGGATTGCATTTCAATGTAAAGAAAACAAAAATCCTCACCACTGGACCAATAAACAACATTCTTATCAACAAAGAAAAGACTGAAGTTGTCAAGGACCTGATTCTTCTTGGATCAGCTATCAACACTCATGGATGCAGCGTCAAGAAATCAGATGACATATTGCATTGGGCAAACCTGCTGCACAAGACCTTTTTAAAGTGTTGAAGAGCAAAGATGTCAGCCTGAGGAATAAGGTGCGCCTGACCCAAGCCATGGTATTTTCAATAACCTCATATGCATGCGAAAAACAAGACAGTGAATAAGGAAGACAGTAGAAGAATTGATGCTTTTGAGTTATGGTGTTGGAGGAGAATATTGAAAGTGCCATGGGCTGCCAAAAGAACAAACAGATGTGTATTGAAAGAAATATAGCCAGAGTGCTCTTTGGAAGCCAGGATGGCCAAACTTTGTGTCTCATACTTTGGACATATTGTCAGGAGGGACCAGTGACTGGAGAATGATATCATGTTTGATAAGGTTGAGTTTCAGATAAAAAAGATGAAGTCCCCCAGAGAGATGGATTGGAAAAGTGGTAAGATCAATGGGCTCAAGCGTGGCAGCAATTGTGAGGTTGGCTAGGACCCGGCAGTGTTTCGTTCTGTTATACATAGGGTCGCTATGAGTCAGTTCTGACTCAATGACACCTAACAAAAACAACAATACAAATTCCAATATTACTTTTTAAAGTGATGTAAAAACTAAAAAACTAACTTTATATGGAAAGGAAAGAATAGAGAAAGCATTACTAAATATGAAAACAACAAAGTAAAAGAAGGTCTTTCACTTTTTTTTTTTTTTTCTCTCTCAAATCCTGCTATACATCCTAGTATTCAAAACAACCTAGTACATGTACAAAAAAGTTAGATGTTTCATTAGGACAAAATTGAGAAGCCAAAAATAAACTCATCCTCCTACATCAGCTTAACACCACTTGTCTGTCAGTTTTTTAGACCGTTGAGGCTTTCAGGTTCCTGTGATGCTAGAAGCTATTGTAATAGTATTTTAAATACCATCAGGATCACCCAGGGTTGACAAGTTTCAACTGAGTTACCACACTAAGACAGATTATGATTAAGGAGAAGTGAACTACTTCTGAATGTTTAACCACTGAAAACCTTATGAATAACAGTCGGACATTTTTAGATATTGTGCTGGAAGATGAAAACATAATGTAGAAACAAGAATAGTATAAGTTATAGTGCCAGAAGATGAGACCCTCAGGTTGTAAGGCACTCAAAATATGACTGAGTAAGAGCTGCCTCCTCAAAGTAGAGTTGATCATGATGATGAAAATGGAGTAAACTTTCAGGATCTTCATTTGCTGATGGAGCAAAACTCAAAATTAAGAGAAATAGCTACAAACATCTATTAATAATCAGAATATGGAATGTAAAAAATATAAATCTATGATAATTGGAGGTTGTCAAAAATAAAGGGAATGCATAAAAATCAATATCCTAAGTATTAATGAGCTGAAATGGACATTGGACATTCTGAATCTGATAATCATATGGTTTACTATGCTGGGAAAGACAAATTGACAGAAAAGATGTTATATTTGTCATCAAAAAGAACATTTAAAGATCTAGCTTGAAGTACAATGCTGTCTATGATATGTATAATACCCATACACTTACAAAGAAGACCAGTTAAAGCCAATATTCTTCAAATTTATACACCAACACTAAAGCCAGTGTTGAAAGGGATCATATTAGAGTGTTCTAAATATAGTGGGATAAAATGTGGAGCAAGACTCACTATAAAAAACAAGCACACAACACTAGGCTTACTAGTCAGAAAGAGACTGGAAGAACTTTGAGACTAAGACCCTTGGTCACCCTTCAAGTATAGAGCTCACTTTTCCTCGTGATTTAATTTTTAGATAAGCAATATATATACAATAGTAGTGAGATTTGCAGACTATAGAATGGCTGGTCATTCAAGATTAGAGAAGCAGCATTTAAATGAAGACAAAATTAAGAAGCACTGGGGAAGAAGGAGGCATGGAAATATGAATCACAGAAAGAAAGTGGGATATGTGATTTTACCCTGAGGAATAGCAATTATCAAAATGAAATGAAGTGTATGATTTGGTAAATGTAATACTGACCACCTGCTCTTTAAGCCTTCAATCAATCCATAACAAGAAGAAAACAAAACAACAACAAAAAATATAAGTGGTTATGGAAAAGGAAAATAAGATTCAGCATTACACATGATTAAAAAAAAAATTAGAAATAGCTAGAATTTAAACACTTGAGAAAAAACAATCATTATTCTTATTCTCAAGACTGAAGAAAATAAAGGCCCACACATATTCATGGTAGAAGTACAAAACTGGGATACTTTCAAAGGAAATTTTGGAAACACTATCTAGTAAAGAAAATGAGAATGTTTTATTAGTGCATTGTTTTCTTAATCCATGTTCTACTGATTTATATTTTTGTTAATTACAAAACTTTTCAAACTATTCTGAATGTCATTAATGTTTCCATATTTACAATTTGTTTAATATATCTGTAATCTTTAATGTTATTTTAAATTTTGTTAGGTGCCATCGAGTTGGTACCTACTCATAGCGACCCTAGGCACAACAGAATGAAACATCGCCCGGTTGTGTGCCAGCTTCACAATCATTCTTATGCCTGAGTCTGTTGATGCCACCACTGTGCCAATCCATCTCATTGGGTGTCTTCCTCTTCTTGTCCAACCCTCCAATTTACCAAACATGATATCCTTCTGATAATATGTCTGAAATATGAGAGATAAAATCTAGTCATCCTGGCTTCCAAGAAGCATTCTGGCTGTACAGATTGGTTTGTTCTTTTGGTAGTCCATGATACTTTTAATATTCTCCTCCAACACCATAACTCAAATGCATCATTTTAAATATGTTGTGCCTTATTCACTGTCCAACTTTCACATGCATATGAGGTTATTGAAAATACCATGGCTTGGGTCAGGTGCTCTTTGTTCCTCAAACTGACATCTTGCTCTTCAACACTTTGAACAGCAGATTTGCCCAATGCAATACAGCACTGGATTTCTTGACAGCTGCTTTTATGAGTGTTGATGATTGATCTGAGCAAAATGAAATCTTGAAAACTTCAATTTTTTCTCCATTTATATGGATGTTGTTTATTGGCCCAGTGGTGAAGATTTTTTTTTCTTTACATTGGGGTACAACTGATATCACAATATGTTGTCTTTGATTGTCATCAGTAAGTATTTTAAGTCAACTTCACTTTCAGCAAGCAAGGTTGTATCAACTGTATATCACAGGTGATTCATGAACCTTTTTCCAATCCTGATGACACATTTTTCTTCATAGAATCCTTTCTGTATTATGTGCTCAGCATACAGATACGCTCTCCACATATTTCGATACCTATCATTTTATATATATACTATACACATTGACCTTTCCATATGGAGTACACAAAAATCAAACTGTCTACATCTGTGGAAAAAAACAATAGAGAAGCTAAATATCATGAGCCATAATAAAGATAAGGGCTAGCTGTGAAACACGCCATCAATTATTCATATGCAAGTTCAGATTGAAGATGAATAAGATGAAAAAAGTCCATGAAAGCGAAAAAGTCATCTTGAGTATATCCAACCTGAATCTAAAGAACATCTCAAGAACAGACTTGACACTAATAAGCAAAAACCAGATGAGTTTTAGGATGATATCAAGAACATCATACGTGAAGAATGCAAAAGGTCATTAAAAAGACAAGAAAGGAAAAAAGACCCACATGGATGTCAGAATAGAGTCTGAAATTTGATCTTAAACATAAAGATGTTATATACATATATAACTATAGATAATATAAATAGAAGAAATGATGAAGTAAAAGTGATGAACAGAAAATTTCAAGGGCAACTTGAGAAAATAAAGTAAAATATTATAATGAAACCCACAACCAAAAGTTTAAAAAACAAAAGGGAAAAACACACTCAGCATTTCTCACGTTAAAAGAATTGAAGAAACTATTCAAAACCTGACTTGCAATACTAAATGATTCAATAGGCAAAATATTGAACAATGCAGGGAACATCAAAGAGCATGGAGAAATACACAGTCACTGTACCAAAAAGATATGATCACTATGCAACCTTTTCAACAAGTCGCATATAATGAATAATTGATGGTACTGAAAGATGAAGCCAAGATGCACTGTTATTGTTAGGTGCAGTCAAGTTGATTCTAACTTATAGCAACTCTGTGGATAACAGAACAATACACTAACTGACCTGTGCCATCCTCACAATTGTTACACTTGAGCCCAAGCCCATTGCTGCTGCTAGTATGCCAATCCATCACATTGGTGTCTTCTTCTTTGCTGACATTCACTTTACCAAGTTTAATATTCTTCTTCATGGACTGGTTCCTCCATATTATGAACTGATTGAAGTATGAAAGATGAAGTCTCACCATACTTGCTTCTAAGGACCATTCTGACTGTACTTCAAGCAATAAACAATTGTTCTTCTGGCAGACCATGATATTTTCAATATTCTTTTCCAACACCATAACTTAAATGCATCAATTCTTCCATGACCCTCCTTACTCACTGTCCTACTTTCACATTCAAATGAGGCTACTAAAAACACTATGGTTTGGATCAGGTGTACCTTAGTCCCCAAACTGACGTATTTGCTCTTGAGCACTTTAAAGAGACCTTTTGAAGCAGATTTTCTCATTGCACTACATCTTTTGATTTCTTGATTGCAGCTTCCATGTGTGTTAATAGTGGATCCAAGGTAAATGAAGTCTTTGATAATATCAGTCTTTACTCCACTTATCACAAATTATTTATTGTCCACTTGCGAGGATTTCTGTTTCTTTACATTAAGGTGCAATCCATGCTGAAGATTGTGCTCTTAGATCATCACCAGTAAGTTTTTAAAAGTCCTCTTTGCTATCATCAGACAAGACTATGTAATCTTTATACCACAGGTTGCTAATAAGTCTTCCTCCAATCCTGATGCCACACTCTTCTTCATATAATTCAGCTTCTCACATTATTTGCTTAGCATAGAGTTTTTTAAAAATATGCTGAAAGATTACAGCCCTAGCACACAACTTTGCTGATTTTAAACTTCAGTATCCTCTTTTCTGATCGAATTACTGTCTCTTGTTCTTATGTACTGGTCCTCATGAGCACCATCAAGTGCTCAGACACATCCATTATCTTCAATATTTTTAATAGCTTGTCTTAAGTCACACAAAAGCATTTGCATGTCAATAAAGTACAAATAAACATCTTTTCTGGCATTATCTGTATTCAGCCAAGATCCCTCTGATGCTGGCAATAATATCAGTAATTCCATATCCACTTCTGAATGTGGCTTGAGTTTCTGGAAGTTTCCTGTCAATGTGTTATTGCAGCTGTTTTTGAATTATCATCAGCAAAATTTTTCTTGAATGTGATATTAACAATTTTTTCTGATGATTTCTGCACTCCATTGTATCGCCTCTTTGGAATGGGCACAATATGAATCTCTTCCTTTTGCCAAAGTCATTTTGCCCAATTTTCTTGACATAGAGGAGTGTGTGTCTCCAGGTCTGCATCAGTTTGTTGAAAGTTTTCAATTTGTATTCTGTCAATACCTGGAGTCTGTTTTTTGCCAATACCATCAGTACAGCTTAGCGTTCTTCGGTACCATTGATTCCTCATCATATGCTAACCCTTGAAATAGTTGAACATTTCTTTTGGTACAGTAACAGTGTGTATTCCTTCTGTCTTCTTTTGATGCTTTCTGCATCATTCAATATTCTGTCCATAGAATCCTTCAATATTTCAAGTTGAAACTTGAATTTTATCTTCATTTTGTTTCAGTATGAGAAATGCTGAGCATCTTTTGATTTTTTTAACTCGATGTTTTTGTACATTTTATTATAATACTTGACTTTGTCTTCTCAAAATGCCCTTTGGTATTATTTGTTCATTTATTTTACTTGCACATTTCTTCTTTTCACTTTAGCATCTCTGCACTGTAGAGCAAATTTCATAGTCTTTTCTACAATCCATTTTATTATTTTATTTCTTACTTGTCTTTTAATGACAGTCTTGATATAACTGCACAACTCTTTTGGTCTTCAGTCATAAGTGTCTAACACATCAGATCTGTTCTTAAGGTAGTGTCCAAATTCACCATTGTGTGTACTTGTTTTAAGTGGACATGGAAACTTGTGGACTTGTTTTAATTGTTTTTGTGTGTTTCAACCTGAGCCTGCATATGAGCAATTGATGGTCTGTATGTTCCATAGATGGCCCCTGGAATATTGAGTTTTTCCATTATCTCTTCCCACAGATGTAGACAATTTGATTCTTGTGTATTATATCTGGTGGGTCCCAGGTCAATAATTGCCTGTTGTTTAAAAATGGTGTTTGCAATGAATAAGTCGTTAGTCTTGCAAAATTCTAATATGAGCTATCTAGCATTTTATCTATCACCAAGGGCATATTTTCCAGCTACTGACCCTTCCTCCTTGTTTCCATCCTTTGAATTTCAATCACCGATAACTATTAATACATCTTGATTGCATGTTTGATAAATTTCAGACTGAAGAAGTTGGCAAAATTCTTCAATTTCATCATCATTGGCATTAGTTGTTATTAAGTGCCATCGAGTCAATTCTGACCCATAGCAATCCTGTATAGGGTTTCCAAGGAGTAGCTGATGAGCTTGAGCCACTGACCTTGCAGTTCAAACAACTTTGCAGTCTGATATATTAACCCATAGTGCCACACCAGGACTCTTGGTTGGGGCAGAACAGTGGTATTAACTGGTTTACCTTGTAGGTATATGGATATTATGCTATCACAGTTAACATGTACTTCAAAATGGATCTTGAATTTATTTATTTATTTATTTATTTATTTATTTAATGATGAATGTTACTTCTTTCTTCTTGATTTTGTCATTCCTGGCATAGTAAGCAATATGATTGCTTAGTAAGCAATATGATTGCCTGATTCAAAATGGCCAATACCAGTCCATTTTGGACTGGGATATGTATCTTTTTGAATTGCATTTCATTTTCGACAATTTTCAGTTTTCTCAAATTCATAGTTTGTACGTCCCATGTTCTAATTATTAATGGATGCTTGCAGTTGTCTCTCCTCATTTTGAGTTGTGTCCTATCTGCAAAATAAAGGACCCAAAAGATTTACTCTACACATGTCATTATGGTCAACTCTACTTTAAGGAGGCAGTAATTCCCAAGTTATATTTTGAGTGCTTTCCAATCTGAGGGGCTCATCTTCTATACTGTACTGGACAAAGTCTGGTGCTATGCATATTATTCTTATGTTTTGGCACTATATTTGATAATTTCCCATTGTTGTTCATAAGGTTTTTAATTGTCTTAACATTCAGATGTAGTCTGCCTCTCCTTCTTTCCACTCTGTCTTAGTTGGGAAGCTCAACTGAAACTTGTTGACCATGGGTGACCCTGCTGGTATTTAAAATATTTTTAGCATGGCTTCCAGCATCAGAACAATATGCAAGCCAACACAGTACAAAAGGAGTCTTGGTGTGGCGCTGTGAGCTAATGAGTCAGACTGCAAAGTCCTTTGAACTGCAAGGTCAGTGATTCAAGCTCATCAGCTGCTCCTTGGAAACCCTATACAGGGTCACTATGGGTTGGAATTGACTCTATGGCACTTAACAACAACAACAAACAGTACAAAAACTGACAGATGAGTGGTGGAAGCTGCAGTGAGATATTAGCCAAAGCAAGACTCTAGGAATTGGTGAAATACAAACTGAAATGTTTCCATGAACTTATTCACTACTGGAAGTTCTCACTGGTCTGTTCCAAGAAATTTGGGATACAGCTATCTGGCCAATTGACTTGAAGATATCCATACATGTGTCCATTCCAAAGAAAGGTGAGCCAACAGAATGTGGGATCCTACAATACCATTAATAACATATTTAAGTAAAATCTTACTGAAGATAATACATAAAGAGCTGCATTAGTGCATAGACAGGGAGCTGCCAGAAATTCAAGCCTGACTTAGAAAATGACTTGGAATACGGGTATTATTGCTGACATCAGATGGATATTGGCTGGGAGCAAAGAATATGTGAAAGATGTTTACTTGTGAACTGTGTGGAACATAGCAAATAATGGACAATATTTCAATGGCTGATAATTTCAGAACACTAACTGTGCTCATGTGGAACCTAATAGTACAAGAAACAATTGTTGGAACAAAACAAGGGTATAATGCATGGCTCTAAGTCAGAGAAGATGTGTTTAATGGTTGTATCTTTTTGTTACACTTATTCAATCTGTATGTTATGCAACTAATCTGAATAATTAAACTACATGATGAATAATGTAGCATTAGAATTGGGGAAAGATTTTTGAACAAGCTGTAATATGCAGATGACAATATCTTGTATGCTGAAATCAAAGAAGACTTTAAACACTGAAGTTCAAAGACTATAAGCTTCAGTATGGATTATAATTCTATGTAAAGACAACTAAAATCCTCACAATAGGACCAGTAAACAACATTATGATAAGTGACAAAAGATTGAAGTTGACAAGGATTTTATTTTACTTGAATAGACTATCAATGCCCATGCAAACAGCAATCAAGAAATCAATGTAATACACTGGGTACAACTGTGGCAAAGGACCTCTTGAATGTATAAAGGAGATGTCACTTTAAAGATTGAAGTGTGCCTAAAGAATTGATGCATTTGAATAATGGTGTCATTGAAGAATATTACAATTACCATGGATTTCTAGAAGAGCAAACAAATCTATCTTGGAAGAAGTATAGCCAGAAATCTCCTTGGAAACAAGGATGGCAAGATTTCTTCTCATGTACCTTGCTATCCTCTCATGCTATCCAGAAGGACTAGACCCTAGAAAAAGACATCATGCTTGGTAAAATAAAAGAGGAAGAACCTCAATGAAATGTGTTCATTCCAAAGAAAGTGGCCCAAAACTGTGGGATCAAACAATATCATATTCAAGTAAAATTTTTCTGAAGATAATTCAAAAACTTTGCAAGAGTACAAGGGCAGAGAGCTGCCAGAAATTCAAGCCTGATTTACAAAAGGAGTCAGAATATGGATATCATTAATTAATTATTATTATTATCTTACCAGAAAGCAGATAATATAAGAAATATATCTATTGGTGAACTGTATAGATCATAATAAACTGTGGACAAATTTTAAAAGACTGTGGCTGAAACAATGGGCTCAAATATGTCAACAACCATGAGGATGGTAAAGGACTGGGCAGTGTTTCATTCTTTGTACATAGAGTTGTTGCAATTCTGAATCAATCTATAAATAAACTTATATAATGCCTTATCCACCATCATGGTATCCTACAGATAGTAATCTTGAATCAAGGGACTCACTTCACAGCAAATGAAATGCAGCAATGGGCCCATGCTCATGGACTTCACTGGTTTTATATGAAGAAAAACATGGCATCAGGATTGGAGGAAGACTCATTAACAACCTGTGATGTGCAGATGATACAACCTTGCATGCTGAAAGTGAAGAGGACTTAAAACATTTACTGATGAAGACCAAAGAACACAGCCTTTGGTATGGGTTGCATCTAATGTCAGAAAAACAAAAATCCTCACCACTGGACCAATAAACAACATTCTTATCAACGGAGAAAAGATTGAAGTTGTCAAGGACTTCATATTTCTTGGATCAACTATCAACACTCATGGAAGCAGCAGTCAAGAGATCAGATGACGTATTGCATTGGTAAAATCTGCTGCACAGGAACTTTTTAAAGTGTTGAAGAGCAAAGATGTCAGCTTGAGTACTAAGGTGTGCCTGACCCAAGCCAGGTTATTTTCAATAACCTCATATGGATACAAAAGCTGGACAGTGAATAAGGATGACCGTAGAAGAATTGATGCCTTTGAGTTGTGGTGTTGGAGGAGAATATTAAAGTGCCATGGACTGCCAAAAGAACCAATAGATCTGTTTTGGAAGGAGTGCAGCCAGAGTGCTCCTTGGAGGCCAGGATGGCTAAGCTTCATCTCTCATACTTTGGACATATTGTCAGGAGAGAACAGTTGCTGGAGAAGGATGTCATGCTGGATAAGATGGAGGGTCAGAGAAAAAGAGGAAGACCCCCAATGAGATGGATCAGCCAGGTGGCATCATTGATGGCGTCAAGTGTGGCAGCGGTGGTGGGGTTGGCTCAGGATCAGACATTGTTTCGTTCTGCTATGCATGGGGTCTCTATGAGTCGGTTCTGACTCGATGGCACCTGACAACAACAACAACAACAACAATCAGACAAATAAAGCTGAGGTGCTTGTCAATGGCAAAGAGAATACAGAATGGGTAATAGAAAAAGATAGTTCTAAATATCAGCTAAGGCCACATGGCCAGTCCAGATGAGGACTGTGATTGTTGAGGTTTTTTTTGGGTTTTTTTGTTTTTTTCCTTGTGTGTGTGAATCAAATATTTTTACTCTGTTCATTTGTGAAACATAAAATGTAAATTGGGTCTGTGCATAATCTGGTTGTGTATTAGTTGTATCATTTTAGGTGCAAGTGTGACTTTATAATTGTCCTTATTTAACAATTATGCATATGGTTTAGGAGATATATACACATCCCAAGTTAACAAGGGGTGGATTGTGATAGTTAAGGTTTTGTGTCAATTTGACTAGGTTAGGATACTCAGTGGTTTGGCAGTTGAGATGTAGTTATGCCTCATGATGAGATTTAACATAATCTACTCCAGAATATGGTATATTATGAGCAGGCAATTGAAAGGAAGTTTCCTTGGAGATTTAGACTGCTTCCAATATATTGAACACTCAGGCAATGTTTCACCAGTCCTGCAGCTATGTGAATCAGAAGTCTCCAGGCTTATATCTCTTCCACAGACTTGGGATTTGTCCACTTCTACAGCTGTGTCAGTCATTCCAGAGATTTTGCTTCTCTAGAGAACCTACATTAAGGTACATTCTCTTTACCAGTGACTCAAGAATGCCTTCAGGCAGAAGAGAAAGGGAAATTGTAAATTTATTTATTTCCATCTATTTTGTCTCCAATTGTAGGCCTGTATTCCTGTTCTCCAGTATCCAGCATGTTCTGTTTTATTGCTATTCAGCTTCAAGCTGTTTAAGTAAGGAGCAATCACCCCTTCATGAGCAGAAAGAGAAATATCTTGTCTGTGTATTTTATTTTGTTTTACACATGCTTGCTCCTTTCTATAGCCATGTATGTTAATATTTATGTAATGCTACACATTGTATTTAAAGAATTGTAAAGTTTTAGATGATATTTTTTTCTAACAGATTTGGTTGAAAACTGGTTGTCAAAGTAGAATTTTCAACTAATAGAAAACTGTCAATTCAATCACATGCTATCTCTAAAGTAGAATATAATATAATTAAAGTACAAAGCAGATCTGTATGCAATGATATTTTAAAATATCCTTGATAAATTACAATGCAAATAGAAAAAGCAGTAATCATATATGTAATAAGATTTAATTTGCTTTTAATGGATTTACATTAATACATTTTGTATAAGGCTTCTAAGAAAGTATTAATAAAGTTTTTTCTGAAGCTAGACTAAAGAGGGTTCATGGGCACAGAAGAGAATAAGAATAAAAATGCATCTTTTAATCTTTTTAACTGTTTGAACCCTTTATTATACTTTTTAAATTACTTTTATAATAATAAAGAAAGCATATACTTCACTAGCTTTCTCATAATACTGATAAGTAAAACAATGCTATAAAATCTTTCCTGATGAAGCCAAGATAGTAATACAAGTCTTAAAATTCTAAGACCAGTAATCACTTGTACCATTAACATGATATCTATATGGAGCTCTGGAGCCCTGGTGTGGCACTGAAGGATAAGCAAAGGATTTCAATATCAGTTTGAATCACAAGGTCGGCAGTTCAAGCTCACCAATAGCTGTTGCCCTCAACAGGCCTCAAAGAGATGCGTCAATCACTGTGCTCCCCTACTCTAAGGTATTCACAAGGAAATAAACAATTTTATTTATCCTCTTCCTCCTCCTTTTCCTCTTCTTGCTCTTCATCTTCCTCCTCCAACTTTTTCTGGGCAACTTTAGTGGGACCCTTTGCACCATCAAACTTCCCTTTAGACTTATAGTTGGCAACATCTTTCAGTTTTGCCACCTTGTTGATGAAAAGCTGCTCCTCACTTTCCTTCAAGTTATTCCACACCTCACCCAGCTTTTTGGGTACATCACCCTTCAAGATTCCAGGGTTCATGGATTTGATCTTAGGGGGAACTTCGGAACAAAACAGGAAAAATCCAGACAGCGATCATTTGAGGGCATTGGAGACCTTCTTCTTGCCTCCCTTAGCTCACCCATAATCCTTCATCTCTGGGTCATAATGTACTTTGTCCACCTTTGCCATCTCATCAAATTTAGATTTCTTTTTCCCAGACATAGTCTTCCACCTCTCAGAGCATTTCTTGGGAAATTCTGCAAAATTGACAGGGATCTCTGGGTTTTAATTCTTATGTTCTTCTCTGCATGTCTGCACAAAGAAGGCATATGCAGACATCTTGCCCTTTGGCTTCTTGGGGTCACCTTTAGCCATCCTGATGGTTTTGTCCAGGGTCTGGGTGCATGATAATTTCTTACTGTAAGCATGTTAAAGCAGGCACTTGGAGAAGTTGTTGTGTTTAGATTTTATTGCCTTTCATCTTGCTTATTTCATGCTTCCAGGTATAAATTTAATGCTTCTTTATCTCAAGGTAAGAAACTTGACTGTGTAAATTCATTTTGTCCTGAATTTTCAGGTTCTGTTTATATATTCTCTTATGATCTCTCTTTACAGTGCAAAGTTGGTAGTCCCATGCTTCTTTAGTCATTGGATATATCAGCAAAGCCCCAAGTTCATTTAACTTCCAATTTAACAGCAAGCATGATTCCCAACATATTTCTTTCATATTACTATTGCAGTTGCATTGTCCACAATTGCCTTCAATAATCAGGACTGAAGTGATACCCTCTGATAGCCCAGCTTTAGTTCTTCCTCACTCTGTGGTTCCCAGACATATATAGAAGGCTGCTTCTAGACCCCTCACATAGAGTTCTCACACTTAAGAAAGTTGAGAAAATGCTATTGAGAGCAATGCCCTTATGTGAGAGACTATATGATTGACTGTGAACTGACAAATGTCACTTCATTACAGAGATCCCCACTTTAAACACAGGGGTTCTTTGGCAGGAAGTAGAAAGGACTTGACATGGCAGAATCATCAGTAGGATTTCAGGGAAATTCACTTCTGGGTTACTTGGACAATTTGTTCTAAAACTGCACATGGTTTTCAGTATATTTCCTTTCAAGTGATTCTCTCATCTGATTCTGTGAAGATGGAAGACTCAATTAAGAAACCACTGTGTGGTTGTTACAACTGGACCCTTTGTCCTGCTCAGCATGGAAGGGGAAATAAAAAAAAAAAAGAGAGAAACTCCCCAGAACAAAATCTGTGATAGAGGCTCTATTTGATCTTTCTTTACTGACTAGCCTCAAATAAAGCTTGCTTTTATCTAAAGGGAAGATTCATAAAAGACATAAAGTAACTTAGTTGTTTTGTATTCATGGAGCACAATGACTATAAAAGAGGTCAGTATGCTATTTGTATTCAGAAAAATAGTTCATCCTGTTTGTTAATGTATACCTGCTCATCCATCTATGAGATTACTTAAACTTCCCCTTGACCATATCACTTTACCCCATCTCATCCAAACTGATTATTCTTACCAATTTATAAAAAGTTAAACATTGAGAAATTAGACTGGAGTTGATGTAGCTAGTCTAGGAATTCTGTGAAACAGTTACTTTTGGAGTGCTGTGATCCCAGTAATGGGTATCAACCTAGAAATAAAATGATAATTCAATTTTCTAAAGGATTAGTCACAGATGTGCTTTGCCTACTAAGATTCCTTGTTGTTGTTTGCCGTGGAGTCGGTTCCGACTCATAGCGACCCTGTACCGGGTTTCCGAGGCTGAAAATCTTTACAGGAGCAGACAGCCTCATCTTTCTCCTGCGGAACAGCTGATAGTTTCGAACTGCTGACCTTGCGGCAGCCCAATTCGTAAACACTACGCTACCAGAACTCCTTTATGGAATTTAAAAGTGTTTCTATTAAAATATTGGGCCATCTTCCCATGAGGAAGACTTCTATAGAAATAAAGAATTATATCAGCACTGGACTTTGAACCACAAGATTGGCAGTTATAATCCACCAGGAAATACAGGATTGTTATGAGACAAAATTCGCTCTGCAGTACTTAGTAACAAATAAGTTCATATATGGTTCCCAAAGTGGGGTGTAGAAATGTTAGGTGCTCACAGTGATAATTTTGGTGTAAAATAAAATAATGAATGTTCTATTTATATTTATTTTTACTTAACTTTACTTACTTCACAATATTAAATCATGAGTTGACACTGTTGCCCCCTTGTTATGTTTTAATAGTGAGAGTCAGTTCTCCTATGACATCTGTGGGAAAGTGGTAGGATTGAAAATAGTAACCTTACTTATTTATTCTGAATTATTCTAGCTATTACAATTTACACATGTTTCAAAGTTGAGCTTTTACTGATGGTATTATTCAGATTTAGTTCAGTCAGTCATCGCAAGTAGATTGGTAAAATTTCTGTGAGTTTTACACAGGAAAAAAACAAAACAAAAAAATGAAACACTAGAAAATGTGAAGAAAATAAATTATTTTAATCTTTTACCTTTAGAATGAGCTTTTCATCATTTGTATTAAAAATTAAAGGCTAAAATGATTTAATAAGCTCTATCACTTTCAATCCTGTTTCTCCTGGTATATATATATTTATATATACAATATATAAATATAAAATCACCCATTATATATATTCATGAGAGTACTCTGGATTTTTTCCTATTAATTAAAACCACACAAAACTATTTTTAAAATATAATTTAAACTATTTTCCCCTCTTAATGTTATATTTCCATTAGCTTTTATAATGCATATCAAATAAAAATACAGTATTTAAAGCATATAATTTAAAATGTAATTTTCATATAACTATTAGGGCTATATTGTTCTTTTTAAAAAATTAATGGAGTGCATGATCCAAAAATTTTCAGGATGTCACTGAAAATAGCATAGTAGGGAATTCCAAAAGTCTGTTCTTGAAGTAAAGCAATGATTAAGCTGGCAGAAACTTTCAAATCAACATATTCTGATCTCTGGAGTCTAAGTTTAAAATTATAGCTACCAAGGGGATGCTTAAAGAAGAAAGAGGCTGCTGAAATTTGATAGGCAAGCATTGTGCCATATTAACTTACCTGTCTACCACCTCTCCTCCCCAGAATGTGGCCATGAAGAAGGTGAATTTACTCCGGGTGCTGCTTGCTGACGTTACAGAAATCTGTATAGACCTTGATCTTGGAAAATAGCAGTTGGGTTCTACCAACATATTGTGCCTCCCAGAAGGATAGACTTAGTAGTTTGGTTTTGTTTATAGCCTTTTTCAGGGTTGGGATATATTGCCACATTGTTTTTGCCCAATGCACACAAAGACAAATAGACTAGTCACAGTCACCTGAGGCAAGGACCAGAGATGGGGTAAATAGCAGACAGATTTAAAGTCTGAAAGTAGAACATTGAGAAGGAAATACATGGGAAGGAAACAAGGGCTTTGAAAATCCTCACAGATACTGAAAAATCTAAAAGATTCCTAGGGATGGATGCATGTTCACAAAAGACTTAAGATCATAAGCTTCCATGTTTCCTAATGTTTAGAAACAGTTCAAGCATGAATTAAAGGTGACCAGTACAGAAACAATCTATATAAACTAAGAATGTCTTTCTTTCTCTCTTTTTTTTTTTATTTTAAACAACAACAAAAAAACTTTGTGTTGAGAATTGGGTGAAGATTTACAGATAAAATCATTAGTTTTACATAAACAATATATTAATTCATTTCATGATTACTATCCCTCCATGGATCAAAAATTATCCTCTTTCTTCCCTGTGGCTTCTATTTCCATTTCTTACTTTTGTCCCTAGGTACATGTTGCCCCTTTGATTTTGAATTATTGACTGTTTCATCATTCATAGTAAGCATACCTTTCTAGTGTTGTTGTTCTTCCCATATATCTAACTACTGCATGGCTGAAAGTTGGGACCTGAAGGTGAGGTCCTTTCCAGAGCTGAAGGGTGAATGAGGGCCAGAGTCTCAGGGCCCTCCAGTCTCTTTCTGTTCTTTTGTTTTCCAAATAATTTTGAGTTTTGTTACACATATTCTTCTGCTCTATCCAGGACCTTCTAATATGATCCCTTTAGAGCAGCTGGTGGTGTTATCTGGACATGATCTAGTTCTTCTGTTCTCAAAGTCACAGAAACTGATGTTCATATGTTCAATTAATATGTTAGGATAATTGATTCCAAGCACCTTCAGTTCTCATCATTCTTCATTCTTCTGCATGTTGAATGACCAACAGCTGCACCTTAGATGGCCACTCATAAGCTTTTAATATCCCAGATGTTACTTACCAAAGTAAGATGCAGAACATTCTTTATGGACTTTTATGTCAGTTGGTCATGGTGTCTCCGAGACTATGATCAGAGCTCCCAGACTTAGCTAGCTACGCATTGTCTTAAGATATTTGATAATATCTCAGAAGATTCTATCCTTTTGATCACTGTATGCTCCACAATATTCATAGTTGTGTTTATAGGAAATGAAAATGCTAATGTACCAATATCTTCTTAGAAACTCTTGCATATTGTGCATATATATATATATATATGTATAATAATAATACATATTATGTATATTTTGTTGTTGTTTATTGTTGTTATATGCCATGGAGTCGGTTCCACCTCATAG
>NW_006408553.1:16702185-16704060 GCF_000296735.1 Chrysochloris asiatica | reverse complement strand
CATATGTATATACATATGTATATACATATGTATATATATACGTATATATATATATACGTATATACATACATACATACATATAGTTACACATTGTTGCTCAGTGCTTTTGAATCAGTTCCAACTCATAGTAACCCTGTGTAAGGTTGCTGAGGAGTAGCACATGCCGAGGAGTAGCACACAGTTTTGAACTGCTGACCTTGTGGTTTGCATTCCAGATCTGATCCTACCGTGCAACCCCAGGATTTCATATATATATTCTACTCTTTCTTCCATACCCATTCAGAGTGTCTCTGCCTGTGTATCTATCTGCAGAACATTATTGTTCTCAGGTTGTACATATATTACTCTATTCCCTTTAGCCCATGAATACTTGCCTGTGCCTTCACATACTTTTATCATTCTTCTGCCAAACTTCTTCTTCTTCCATACTGCCATCCCTTTTCTTGTTTACTACCCTCCTTGTCACTTGAGCTGAGATGTGTTTACCCTTTAGCCAATGAATTACTCTTGCATCCCTCCCACCCCTGGTAACCATCAAAGAATGTTTCTTTTAGGATGGAAACCTTTGTTTAAACTTTTACAGTAATGGTCTCATACAATATTTGACCTTTTTTGACTGACTCATTTATTTCAGCACAAAGTCATCTGGGTTTACCCATGTTATGAGATGATTCTCAGAGTCATCATTATTCTTCATTGTTGCATAGTTTTCACTGTGTGTATGTACCAACGTTTGTTTATTCATTCTTCCATTGTTGGCATTTTTTTTGCAATTGAGAACAGTGCTGAAATGAACATCAGTGTTCATATATCTATTTGTGTCCAGTTCATATTTCTTGTGAATATATACCAAATAGAGGATTGACAAGTCATTAGGTGCTTCTATTTCCAACTTTTCCAACTGAGGAATTCCCATATCGCTCTCCAGAATGATTAAACCATTTCAGTCTTACCAACAATGTAAGAGGGTCTCAGACTCTACAATCCTCATCAGCATTTGTTTTCTGTTTTATGAAATTCACTGTTGATGTTGTATAAAAAGATATCTCATTAATGCTTTCATTTGCATTTATCTTTGATTTGCATTTGCTCTGGTAATTTATGACTTGGGCTGTTAACCTCAAGGTCAGCAGTTTGAAACTACTAGCTCTTCCAAGGGATAAAGTTAAGGTTCTCTGAGGATGTAAGTCTTTAAGGGATATGTAAGTCCTGTAAAGACTTATAGCCTCAGAAACCTCATGAAAGGTTGCTATGAGTCAGAATGGACTCCACAGCACACCACTAACACCACCAATGTCTGATAGTCATAGACATTTCTTCATATATTTGTTGGCTGCCTGGATGTCTTCCTCGGTGAAGTATTTGTTCATGTCCTGTGCCCATTTTTAAATTGTTTGTCTGTTTTTGGTAGAGGTGTTGTAGTTTTCTATATATTTTTGGTAGTAGCCCCTTGTCTGATACGTCACTGCAAAATAAAGTTTTCCCACTGGGTGGGCTCCCTTATTACTGTTTAAGCAAAATCTTTCAATGCACATAGTTTTCTAATTTTCAGGAGGTCCAAGTCATCTATTTTGTCTTCTGCTGCTTGTGAGTTTTTTGTAATGTTTGACAGTGTATGTGTTCCATGAATTAGAGTGCATAAGTTTGTCCCTAGTTTTTCACTAATGATCTTTATAGTTCCAGGTTTTACATTTAGGCTTTTAATTAATTCTGAGTATGTTTTTGTCTATGTCATGAGGTATGGGTCTTTTTTCATTCTTCTGAAAATCAATTTCCAGTTTCCCAGTACCATTTGTTGAAAAGACTAACTCTTCTTCATTTAGTGTTGTTTTGGCCCTTTGTCAAACATTAGTTGACTATGTTGTTGTTGTTGTT
>NW_006408553.1:16699598-16701740 GCF_000296735.1 Chrysochloris asiatica | reverse complement strand
TTGGAGTCTGGATTGGGATTGCATTATATCTATAGATTGCTTTGAGAATCACTGACATTTTCACAATGTTTAGTTTTCCTATCCATGAGAATGTTATATTTTTCCAGTATTGTAAATCTCATTTGGCTTCTGATAATAGTGTTTTATAGTTATATTTTATAGTTATAACCAAAGAAACAAAGACCTAGACAAAGGTTTTTGTCTAGGTCTTTGCTTCTTTGGTTATATTTATTCCTAAATATTTCATCTTTTGAGTGGCTATTGTGAATAATATTTATTTCCTAATTTCCTTTACAGAACTGTGTTCACCAGTATAGAGAAATCAGATTATTGTATATTATTCTTGTATCTGCTACTTTGTTGAACTTTCAATGAGTTCTAATAAATTTCTCACTGAGTTTTGCAGAATTTTGCCTCAAACTGGATCATATCCAGACCCTAGCTCATACCTGATTTTTGTGATTAAATAATACTTTGAACTTAAATTCAATGCTATAATGGGTTAAGACTTTTTTTTTTTTCATGCAATGATAGGATAAAGATATTTTGTATGCCAGAATACATGTTATCAATTGAATTATGTAGTGCCAAAAATATGCTAAATTTCCCACCTCTGTACCTTTCTTAAAAAAAATAGTACTTTTGAATATTTTATTTGTTGACTTGAGGTAAAGTTAGAAAGTTGTTGTTGTTAAAAGCTGTTGAGTCAGTTCGGACTCATAGGGTCACCGAGGAATAGCTTGGTGAGCCTGAACCATAGACCTTGGAGTTCAAACCAATGTTGCAGTCCAGTGCATTAACCCACAGTGACATTAATGTGAGTACTAGTTCCATCTACATTATGTCTTACAAAAAGGATAACAGACATAGAGACACACAAGGAAGAAAATATCCATCTAGAATATCAGGCATATGATGAAATGCCTAGGATTACAAGAAGGTAAAAGAGATCAGGAAGTGTCTTCCTTTAAAAAGTACTGAGAGAGCATGGTACAGTCAATGCCTGAATCTGAAATCCTAGCTTTCCAAACTTGTTGTTGTTGTTAGGTGCCATCGAGTCAGTACCAACTCACAGCGACCCTATGCACAGCAGAATGAAACACTGGCCCGTTCTGGGCCATCATGGGTGAACTATTAAATAGTAAGTTTCTATTCTTTAATACCATCCAGTCTGTGGTGTTTTTCTATAGAATTCCTTGAAAGTAAGACATGAGGCAGGACAGAAACAAAAATGAAAGAGTAAGAAGATAGATCCATTTTTTAAGGGGTCCAGATATTAGAATTATTAAAGAACTAATTTAAATCAACTCAAATGCTAAAAAAAAAATAAAACAATTTGTGTAAAAAGAATTGAAACAAACCAGGAGAATAATTCACCACTTGTCTGTCACTTTGTCATACTGTGTTGGCTTGTGTGACACTGATGCTGGATGTTTTAAAGTGTTTTAAAGATCAACAGGGTCATTTTTTTCTGCTTCTTTTTCCTAACCACTGCTGCTTCTTTCTTTATTTTCCCTTTGTTTTCTTTTTTACTACTCTCTGGTCTCTTTCTCTTTTATTCATTTCTTCCCCCCATTTTTTTTTTTTAGCTCCTTTTGTTTATTTTTTTAATTTTCATTCTTATTTTTCTTTTCTGTGTTTTTAAAAAATATTCTCCGCCTCTTTATTATTTTTATTATTATTTTTGTAGCTTTTGCCTTCTTTTTTTAATCTGCTATTTTCTTTTTTCAATGTTGTATGCTTAATTGTGTGTTTGTTATTATCTCTTTTTGTGTGTGTTTTCTCTTCTTGATAGACTCAACAGGTGACGGCAACCATGGCCATATAGCCCACCCACAACTGTACCATCTACAACCTTACTCACCAGGAAAGAGCCAATACCAACTGCTATACACCAGATCAATGAGAGCATCCAACATCAATCAAATCTATCCTAAACTGAACTACAAGAAAAATGAACAACAAATGGTGCAAAACCTTCCATCCCCTAATAAAACCTACGAAGAGGCAGTTGGTAAGTGATTAAGAATACATTAAAATACAATCATCAATTTAATAAAATTACAGCACCACCTAAAAGTCACAGAATAAAAGACAATTTCTGTTTATATGAAGAAACAAGACTGAGTGGCACAAACAAGT
>NW_006408553.1:16692845-16694363 GCF_000296735.1 Chrysochloris asiatica | reverse complement strand
TATTATCTGCATATCGCAGGTTGTTCATAAGTCTTCCTCCAATCCTGATGCCACATTTTTCTTCATAGAACCAGTCTTCTTGGATGATTTGCTTAGTATACTGGATGAATAAGAATGGCGAAAGAATACAACCTTGTCGCACACCTTTCTTAATTTTAAAACAATCAGTGTACCTAAAATGGCACTACAACATGCCCAGAGATAGAAATTTCCTATGGAGCCTCTGGATTATATAAGACAATAGGTGGAATGCAGAACCCCATCCAGAATCTTCTGAGGTGGGAAATTTCCACTTGAAAAAACAAGCAGACCAACCTGGAACGGCTTGAAGAACTGAAGATACTTCTTGAAAGAAAGACCAACAGGAAACTACGAAAGAATAATGGCAGTCTGACTGATTACTACAAGAACAAACAAGTTGTTTGCCTAGGAGACATCATGGCAACTGGTTTCCCCTCAGGGCAAATCCCCTTCCAAGAGTAAAACTTAATGGGAATACACCAGCAGACATGCGCTTTGACTGGTGACCACGTTAGTCACCAAAAAGGGAAAGTGAGGGAAAAACAGCAATGAAGCTGTGAGCTAAAACCTGCCATATTCAATAAACTTCTGTGAACCTGGGTAGAGACCTGGTTGGCCAGGAGTATGGCAAGACCTGGGGACTTTTGGGCCCAGAGTCAGTGACATAGCCATAGAGGACTAGAGTGGAGAGTGAAGCATTCAGCTGATAAGAAGGAAGGGCATATGCATAAGAACACCCACACTTGCAGATAATACCCACTTGACCTAACTTCAATGACTGGATAATCAGAGCTCAACTAGAAGAAGAAAGAAGAGGAGAAAAAAAAAGAGTAATCTGATACAATTTGTTGAACTTGACCTACACCTATGGATGCAATAGCTCAAAAGAGGGAAGAAATCTTTACAGCGAGGATCATTCCCACCCCTCCATACACAGAGTATACAGGGATGGACATTTTGGACTTTGGTTACTCAAAATGGGAGGGGGTACAAAGGCAAGATGTGACTGGCTTACAAGCTTTTAAGAGGGAGCCTAGATCCAGAGGGTACAGAGGAAGGTAGAATCTCCACTGAGTAATATCCAATCTGTCTGGGTAGGGCTGATGAAAGGAGATGGATATAGCACTCATGTGGATAATAGTGAATAATTGCTATCAGGACTAACTGTGAGTGTTGGAAATGTAAAGGTAGACATTTTTTAGCAAACGGAGGGGAGTGATTAACTTTGCAGTCTAGGAGCAGTGGTCCCTGGGACCATCCGGGGAGAAGAGCATAGTGTGGGACCCTACCCATAGAAACAATGATGCCAGAGATGGAGGCAGCGATGATGACATGGAGAGATGGATCAGCTGGGGACTTTAGATCCAGAGAGGGAGAGGGGCTGTGTGCTGATGACTAGGGGGCAGACTTGCAGGGTATACCTTTTGGTAAGTTGATGATGCATGAAGGGGATTGTAACCATGGCAATGAGGCGACATATGATAGGATGAATGTAAA
>NW_006408553.1:16687668-16692144 GCF_000296735.1 Chrysochloris asiatica | reverse complement strand
ACATGATGGAAATAGGGAACCAGAGATATTAATTTATAATGAAGAAAACCATAAAGACAAAAGAGGAAAAAATGTAGTTATAGAACCTATAAATGGTGAGGAACTCAAGGAGATGTCAAAATAAAACTGATTGTTTTAAACTAGGGAATAATTTATTAAATTACATAGACACTTTAAGGAAAATTAATGTGTCTTTCCAGCAAGTTAATAAAAATGATAACCATGAAGACTTAGTAACCAGTACAATAAAAACAATGAAGAAATTGACAAGAAAATACAAAACAAAATGGACAGTTCTGCTCCTCTCTGTTAGACAGGCAGCCACAGCTTCTCTTGCAGTACCAGCTGCATCCTTAAGACAGGATGGTGAAGGTTGGAGTTGATAGAGTTGACCAGATTTGGTCACCTGGTCACCAGGGTGGCTGTTAACTCTGGAAAAGTGGTGGTTGTTGCCATCAATGACCCCTTTGTTGACCTCAAATACATGGTCTACATGTTTCAGTATGATTCCACCTATGGCAAGTTCAATGGCACTTTCAAGGCTGCAAATGTTAAGGCTTATTATCAATAGGAAGCCTGTCTCTATCTTCCAGGAGTGAGATTCTGCCAACATCAAGTGGGGTGATGCTGGTGCTGATTATGTTGTAGAGTCCACCAGTGTCTTCACAAACTTGGAGAAGACTGGGATTCACTTGAAGGATGGTACCAAAAGGGTAATCATCTCTGCCCCTTCTTCTGATATCCCATGTTTGTGATGAGTGTGAACCATGAGAAGTATGACAATTCTCTCAAGATTGTCAGCAATGCCTTCTGCACCACCAACTGTTTAGCCCCCCTGGCCAAGGTCATCCATGACAATTTTGGCATCGTGGAGGGACTCATGACCACAGTCCATGCCATCACTGCCACCTAGAAGACTGTGGATGGCTTCTCTGGGAAACTGTGGCATGATGGCTGTGGGGCTGCCCAGAACATCATCCCTGCATCTACTGGTGCTGCCAAGGCTGTGGGCAAGGTCCTCCCTGAACTGAATGGGAAATTCTCTAACATGACCTTCCATGTCCCCACTCCTAACGTGTCTGTTGTGGACTTGACCTGCCACCTAGAGAAAGCTTCCCAATACAATGACATCAAATGGATCCCTAAAAGGTATTCTGGGTTACACTGAAGACCAAGTCATCTCCTGTGACTTTAACAGTGACATCCACTCTTCCACTTTTGATGCTGGTGCTCACATGGCCCTCAATGACTACTTTGTCAAGCTCATTTCCTGGTATGACAAAGAATTTGGTTATAGCAACAGAGAACTGGATCTTACGGTCCACATGGCCTCCAAAGAATAAGAGCCTCCTGGACCACAAGCCCCAGAACTAGAGGAAGAAAGAGACCCTCAGCTTCTGGGAGTCCTTACCCCAACTCTACCCCCTACACACTGAGAAGCTCCCAATCTCACAGTTTCCATCCAGACCCCCTGGAGAAGGGGAGGGGCTTAGAAAGCCCAGTCTTAACATGTACCATCAATAAAGTACACTATCCAGTTTTAAAAAAAAATAGACAAAGCATAGAAAATTATGTGGAACAAAGAAACAGGCAGCACCACAAAAATCACACAGCAAAAAGACGACAATCAATTCATGTTGTTATATGTCATCAAGTTGGTTCTGACTCATAGAGATCCTGTGTGGAGTTTCCAAGGAGCAACTGGTGAGTTTGAACTGCTAACCTTGAGGTTTAAACTGACCTCTCAGTCCAATGCTTATCCTAACACACCATACCAGGACTCCATAATTTACTGTTAAGGAAATTAAGAGAGAATAAAAGTTAAAAGCAGTTCATTCATTTGCAAACCTATGAGCAGTTAAAATAACTAACTCTGGTAGCATAGTAGTTATATGTCAAACTGCAAACCTCAAGGTCAGTATTTCAAAACTACCAGTGGCTATTTGGAAGAAAGATGAGACTTTCTGTTCTCATAAAGATTCACAGCCTCAGAAACCCTATGCAGGGTCACTATGAGTTGAAACAGGCTCTGGCACAAAGGGCCTTTCTTCTATGTTTATACTGCCCTAGATATCAGTTAAAAAGTGTACGGCTAAAGTTAGTATCAATTTATACCTATTGATAATTACACTGAATGTCAGTGGATTAAAGTCACCAGTCAAAAAACAGAGATTAGTGGAAGAGATAAGAAAACAGGACTCTTTGATGTGCTCTCTTCAAGTGACACACCTTATACACAAAGACAGAAATAGAATAAAAATCAAAAGATGAAAATATATATCACAACACAGCAAAGTAAACATACAACCACCAGAATAAAGCAAGTAATAAACATTAGAGCAGAAATAAATGAAGTTGATTCATTTGAAAGGATAAATAAAAACAGACAAACCACTGGCAAATCTAACTAAGGGTAAGAAGTAGAAGATGCAGATAACAGGCATAACAAATGATATGGGCAATGTCACAACAGAAAAAAAAAAAAAAGATAATAAGAAGGATATTAACAGAATACTGTGAAGAGTTGTGCTGTAATAAATTAGAAAATCTGGGGAAAAAGGGGTAAATTTTTAGAAAAACAAGACCTACCTAATCTAGCAAACATGGAAATGCAAGGTTTGAATAGATAGATAGCAAAAGAAACATATTCATTATGTCATTAAAAAACTCAGAACAAAACAAATGTAGGGCCAGGTGACTTTACTGTTCATTTCTAACAGCAGTAAACATAAAATTCTAGTACAACCACAAAAAATAAGAGCCATGACACCAGTAGACATATGCAGTCCGATGGATGGCCAAACTTCGTCTATCATACTTTGGACATATTGTCAGGAAGGATCAGTCACTGGAGAAGGATATCATGTTGGTAAGGTCAGAGTAAAAGAAGAAGGTCCCCAGAGAGATGGATTGGCAAGTGGCAGCAGCAATGGGCTCAAGCATGGCAACAGTTGTGAGGTTGACCCAGGACCAGGCAGTGTTTCATTTTGTTGTGCAGAAGGCTGCTTGAGTTGGTACTGTCTCAATGGCACCTAACAACAATTCATAATAACAAAAAGATGGAGATAGCCTAAACCCCATCATTGGAAAATTGAATAAAATACTCTTTTGTGCATAAAACACACTGGAATACTATGTGCATTAAGCTTCATTCTCTAGAGAAGTAAAGTCAGTGAAACTTATATTTGCACATATATAAAGAGAAGTTTATATCAAGGAAACAGCTAATAATTATAGAGGTGGAAGAGTCCCAAGTTTTGATAAGTTGAACAAAAGGCAGGTAAAACAGACATACTATCAGGCAGGTCTGGAAGGCAGATAGATAGGTCCAGCAAGAAGGCAGATAGGTCTGGCAGGCAGACAAACAGTTCTAGCTGGAAGGTAGGTAGGTAGATGATGAAACAGGCCACTGGCTCAAGTCCAAATAAGTAGTGGTTGGAGAGCAAGCCAGATGCAATATCCACAGCCAGCAGAAAAGCATGCAAGTTTTGCCTGAGTGTCCATTATATTAAAATCAGACCACACTGCCAAGGAAACATCTTTTCAATTAATTGGCTGTTCATTGTCAATCACCATAAATTTAACTACACCTGCTCATTGATAATCATAGAGTTAACTATGCATGCCCACAGTCAATCATAGAATTAACTAGACTGTTCATAACCAATCATCATAGGGTTAAATCTACTGTATTAGATCTCACCATGGAGATAATATCTCAATTGCCAAGCCAATTCAAGTTGGCACAAAACCTTAATCTTTACACTATGACCTATTGAAGAAAAACGATGAATCTACAAAACACATCATAAGATAGTTGAATCTGGAGGACACTTTGCTGAATGAAACGAGTAAAACACAAAAGGATATTGTATAAATCACTATTATAATAAATCAAGAGAAGCTTTTCATGCTAATAGAAACATTATTAGATGATTGCCAGGGGTGAAAAGGAAGGGAGTATAATTTATCGGCTACAGAGTTGTTGTGTTTTTTGTTTTGTTTTTTATAAATGTTTTATTGTGAATTATGTGATAGTTTACATGGGAGAACATTGGCTTTACATGGTATATAGCTTCACTGCCATGGTTACAATCCCTTCTATGCATCATAAAACAACCAAAGGGTATACCCTGCAAGCATGCCCAATGGTCCTCAGCACACAGCCCCTCTCCCTCTCTGGGTCTAGAGTCACCAACCACTCCATCTCTCCACGGCATCATCTCTGCCTCCATTTCTGGC
This sequence comes from Chrysochloris asiatica, assembly GCF_000296735.1. Lineage (NCBI taxonomy): Eukaryota > Metazoa > Chordata > Mammalia > Afrosoricida > Chrysochloridae > Chrysochloris > Chrysochloris asiatica. The sequence goes on along the minus strand of NW_006408553.1, from coordinate 16,687,902 downwards.
ATCACTGTTTCTCTAGGTAGGGTCCCACACTCTGCTTTTCTCCCTTGATGGTCCCAGGGACCTCCACTCCTGAAATGCAAAGTCAGTCACTCCCCTCCTTGTGCTACAAAATGTCTACCTTTACATTTCCAACCCTCAGTTAGTCCTGATAACAATTATTCACTATAGTACCAAAAGAGACCTATCCCCATCTTTCATCAGCCCCGACCAGACAGATTGGATACTACTAAGTGG
>NW_006408553.1:16667345-16671936 GCF_000296735.1 Chrysochloris asiatica | reverse complement strand
ATTGAAAGTGCCATGGGCTGCCAAAAGAACCAATAGATCTGATTTGAAAGAAGTGCAGCCAGAGTGCTCCTTGAAGGCCAAGATGAACACACTTTGTCTCTCATACTTCGGACATATTGTCAGGAGGGACCATTTGCTGGAGAAGGATTTTATGTTTGGCAAGGTGGAGGGTCAGAGAAGGAGAGGAAGACCCCTAATAAGATGGATTGGCCTAGTGGCAGCATCAGTGGACTCAACCATGGCAACAGTAGTGAGGTTGGCCCAGGATCGGGCAGTGTTTCATTCTGCTGTCCATAAGGTCGTTATAAGTTGGTGCTGACTCGATGGCACCTATCAATAACAATAATGTATGTAAATTACAGTATTTTTACTTATTAACTTGGATAATGTTTATCTCTCCTTCCTTGACTCTAATAAAATGTGTACATTATAAGAAAAAAAAAAAAGAATCAGGATCCATATCTCACACTTTGCACAAATATTAACTCAAAATGGATTAAAAAACTCAATGTTAAAGCTGAAATTATAAAGTTCCTAGAAGATAACATAGGGTTAAAATGTGGGGATCTAATTCTTGGCATAATTAGTCTATTAAACAAAATTTTAAATGTATAAAACAGCACTATTTATTAAGAAGACAGAAATAATCTTGATATCTATGACCTCATTAAAAATTAAATACTTAAGCTCATGAAAAGACTACCAAGAGAATAAAAAGAGAACCTATAGATTGGAAAAAGTACTGTCAACTGTAATCTGATGAGTCTGATCTCTAGAATACATAGACAACTTCACATTTCAATAACAAAATAACAAACAATCCGATAAAAAAAATGAGCAAATGACAAAAACAGATGTTGTTGTTGTTATGTGCTATGGAGTCGGTTACTTCATCTAAAAAGGCATTCAGGAGGCTAACAAACACATGAAAAGATGCTTGTAATCATTAATCATTTCTCCAAAACCAAACCTACTGCCACTGAGTTGATTCAAACTCATAGGGATCCTATATAGGGTTTCTGAGAATCAAAATCTTTATGGTAGCAGACAGTCTCATTTTTCTGCCATGGAGATGCTGGTGTGTTTGAACCACTAAATTTATGGTTTATTCTACAATGCCACAATTAGTGAGATGCAAACCAATACTACAATGAGATATCATCTCACCATTGCAAAAATGACAATGATCAAAAACCCAGAAAACAACAAATTATGGTGTGGTTGTGGAGGGATTGGAGCATTCATACATTTCTGATGGAAAACAGCATGACACTTCTTCAATAAAACTAGAAATAGAAATATCTTACAAAACAACCATCACCCTCTTATGTGGGACCTTGACCAAGTCTATTTCTTTTTCTGTGCCCCTGCTCAGTTTGGAACTAGAGGACTGGATTGAGGGGTTTCTGTGGGCTTTCACCCCCCCACCCCCACTCACCTTGGTCTGTCCTCCCAGGGTACTACTGCACTGAACTGGAATAGGAGCAGACCCCATTGGGCATGATGAGCTGATGGCCTTGAAACCTAGATCTTGCTCTTTGCACCAGTTGGTCTTTGCCAAACACTTTGTATTTTTGGAGGAGTAGGCAGATGTGGATGAATGTGGTGCCACATTGAATGCCGCCTGTCACTCTGCATGAGCTTCCCCAGGCCCTTCACTGCTGGCTCCCTTCTCCTTCCCAGGTCCAAGTTCCCAGCTCTCTCCCACTTATGGGCCAGGAGAGGAGGGAGTACTCTGCAGAGGGAAGCTGGGGCTGGGCTGGGGGTGAAAGGTCCAAGTGAAGGGCAAGCACTGACATCAATGTACACCCCTCACTGGACTCTACCTGGAATGGGGCCCTCAAAATGCAGCCCTAGTCCTTCCCCTGTCCAGACTCTGGGGCCTTGGGACCCCAACCCAGATGACGAATACATGCAATACAGGAAAGGGGCTGAAGCAGGACAGTGAGGAGTGGCCCAGGAACCTCTCACCACTGTCAGGGCAGGAGCCATTTTTTATGAGAAGGGTCTTGCATGGGCCCTGGCACTGTGCACCCACCCAGAAGCCCCCCACCATGTCCACCAACTGGCACTGCAGGAAGTTGCCCCGTGGGGCCCCTACTATCCTGCAGAGTAGCTCTTAAGGGCAGAAGGAGAGGGGTGCCATGGTGTGGAAGGGCAAGTATTTTTGAGCCAATCCCACCATAATGTGAATGTGCCCATGACTTCAGGCTGTGCTGGACTGGGGGCTGGGCATGTCTGGGTCTTCTTGTGAACCACTCATTTTAAGTTCTTTCTGTCCCTACTCCCCAGAGGTTCTTGCTCACTGGGGAGCGAGTCTGCCTCCGAGCCCTACTTTCACCTGCTCCAGAGGCCTCGCAGAGATGGGAGCCTCTCTAATTTCCACTCCTGGGGCCTCATGGTCTTCTTATTCCTTACTTGTTTTGACCCCTGGATGATTTCTGAGTTTGTATCCACATACAGTTTCCAGTGAGGATGAGATAGCAAAGAAACCTTGTAACTCAGGGTGACGGTGACAGGGGGACAGTGGGCCATGCTGCTAATCCTAGGTCTGGCTACAGAAAACCTCATGAGGAAACTTTCAGCCAGCACACATCCTCCTTCTCTCCCAGGGCCAGAGGAAAGGAAACCTGGGAGGAGATTGGTTCATGACTAGGAGGGGTGAATCCGGGACCCAATCAGTGTAGGGCTGGCTCAACTGTGCCAGAATGCTGGCCTCAGACCCTGGTATATTTACCAGCCCTCCTCTGGCCACTTCAAACATTCCCTCAGGCTTGGGGAGGCCCTTTTCCCCATTTCCAGAGAACAGAAGAACAAGATACCAACATGGCTGCCAAGTCAAGATGGCTGACAGATGCCTACCCACTCCCTGATCATGAGCTGGTTTACTTCCTTATCTGGGCTTCTGGCCTGGAAGAAGAGTGGGGGTCTGAGGTAGACTTGCAGCCTGAGGCTTGGAGTGACTGAAGGACCAAGTGCATGCCTCAGCCTCATCCAAGGAACTTTGCCAAAAGCTCAATGTCTTTTTAACCTTCTCAGACAATTTCTAAATCTCTGTGATTTATGTCATACTAATGAGCTGTGTGCAATAAATGATGGATTGAAAGCAAAATAAATAAATAAATAAAAAGAAATGCATCACATAGAAGAAAGCAAAAGGTCATTTAAAAAAAAAAAAAGAGAGAGAGAGAGAGAGAGAGAGAAAGAAAAGACCAAAATGGATGTCAGAAGAGACTCTGAAATTTCTCTCCAGGTCAGAGATGTGAAAGTTAATGGAGGAAATGAGGAAGCCAAAGAGCTAAACAGAAAATTTCAAAGGGCAATTAGAGAAGATGAAGTCACAGACCATTAATCTGTCAGTTTGTCATACTGGAGTGACTTGCATGTTGCTGTGATGCTGGAAGCTATTCCACCAATATTTTGAATACCAGTTGGGTAACCCATGGTGGACAGGTTTCAGCTGACCTTCCAGACTAAGGCAGACTAGGAACAAGGAGAGGCATACCATTTCTGAACATTTAGCCAATGAAAACCTTATAAATAACAGCAGAACGTTGCAACACAGTGTGCCAGAATGTGAGCTCCTCAGACTAGAAGATACTCAAAATATGGTTGGGGAAGAGCTAACTTCTCAAAATAGAGTATACTCTGATGATATGAAGGGAGCAAAGCTTTTGAGACCTTCATTTGTTAATGCGACATAATTAAAAAAGCAGAGGAACTGCTGCAATCACCCATTAATAATCATAATATGGAATATGTTGTTGTTGTTAAGTGCCATCAAGTCGATTCCGACCAATAGTGACCCTGTATAGGGTTTCCAAGGAGCAGCTGGTAAGCTTGAACCACCGACCTTGCAGTTCAAACAACTTTGCAATTTGACACATTAGCCCACAGTGCTACACCAGAACTCCAATATGGAATATATGAAGTATGAATCTAAGAAAACTGAAAATTGTCAAAATGAAATGCAATGCATGAAGTTTAATATTCTAGGCATTAATGAGATGACATTGACTGATATTAATCGTTTTGAATCTGACAATCATATAATTTACTATACTAGAAATGACAATTTCAAGAGGAATGGTGTAGCATTCATCATCTAAAAGAACATATCAAGATCTATCTTGAAATTCAATGCTATTTGTGATAGGATAATATCCATACATCTACAAGGAAGACCAGTTGATACCATTATTCGTCAAATGTACTCACCAACGACTAAAGCCAGAGATGATAAAATTGAAGAATTCTACACACTTTTGCAGTCTGAAATTGATCAAACATGCAATCAAAATGGATTTATAATTGTTGGTGAATTGAAAGAAAGTTTGTAAACAAAGAGGAAAGATCTGTAGTTGGAAAATATGGTATTGGGACATAAATGATGCTGAAGACTGAATAATCGAATTTTGGAAGAACCGAGGACTTATTCTTTGCAAATACCTTTTTAAAACAACATAATAGTTGACAATGCACATAGATATTGCCAGATGGAATATACAGGAAACAAATTGTAATGATCAAAGATCAGAGAGCTGTGGGATGACATAAAGAACATCATACAGGAAGAAAGAAAAAAGTCATT
>NW_006408553.1:16660839-16666063 GCF_000296735.1 Chrysochloris asiatica | reverse complement strand
GTTAAAACTTATTGTTAATGTAAAATTAATTTTTATAACTACATAAGATTGAATATGGTGTGAAAATTAATGTTAATGTGAAAGGCAACTATTATAACGTGAGGTTTGTTTAAAGTATCTAATGATTATGTAAGATTTTCTAAAACTTCTTATAAGGAAACCAGAAATAAACTATTTTTCCAAGGGAAAGCTAGAAACCACGGGTCCCCTGCATGAGTCATCCCTTGTACCTTTGCTATCCAAGGGGGACATGCATAAGGCTTTTCTCAGTTCTGCTCCTTGGCAGGATGGCGTCTGCCATTCACAGGATGGCATCTGCCAGAAGAAGTCCAAGGTGTACTGAAGGCATTGGTGAACACGAAGCATCAGGAATTGAAGGAATGCAAACTGAAATCTTTGAAAAAACGGATGTAGCACTGGAAGCACACGTTCACTTATTCTAAGAAATTTAGAAGACAGCTACCCTGGAAACTGATTGGAAGAGATACATATCTGTACCCATTCCCAAAAGAGATGACCCAAAAGAATGTGGAAATCATCAAATAATTTCATTAATATTATATGCAAGTAATGCAGCTGAAGTAATTAAAAATGGCTTCAACAGTACATTGAGAGGGAATGGGCAGAAACTCAAGCTGTCTTCAGAAGTGGGCATGGAATGAAGGCTATCCAATGATAACAGCAGGATGGATATTGCCTGAAAGCAGAGAATACTAGAAAGATGTTTACTTGTACTCTATTGACTAAACAAGTCTTTTGACAGTGTGTATCATGGCAAGCTATGGATAACATTGCATAGAATGTATTTTCCAGAACACCTAATTGCGCTGCTGAAGAACTTGTGCATAGACCAAGAGGTAGCCATTCAAACAGAACAAGGGAACACTGAATGGTTTAAATTCAGGAAAGGTGTGTTGAATTTTGTATTCTTCCACTATACTCATTCAATCTGTATGCTGAACGAATAACCTGAGCAGCTGGATTATATGAAGAAGAATGTGGCATCAAGATTGAAGGGAGACTCATTAACAACCTGCAGTGGGATACAACCTTGCTTGCTGGAAGGAAAATACTTATAGTAGAGAATCAGGGATCTTGGGCATTAATGGTGACACTTTCAATATCCTGGTTGTGATGTTGATATGTGTAAAGGGTTCACATGATCTCTGTGCATTATTTCTGACAGATGTGTGTGAGTCTACAATTCACTTAAAATAAGAAGTTTAATTAGGAAATAAAACAACAGTTCATCGAGATTATTCAATCTGAAGGGTAGAGAAAAAAAATAATGGAGGTAGGGATAAAAAGCAGCACTTAAAAGAACTGTGAGACACATCAAGTATACCAACATATGCAGAACGAGACTTCCAGAAAGTGAGGAGAAAAACAAAAGTTCAAAAAGCTTTTTATTTGAAAACTTCTCAAATCTGCATGCCTAGGAATATCAACAAATTCCAAGATAAAGACAAAGAGATCAACATTATCACACACTATAATCAAACTGTAAAAAGCCACAGAAAGAGAAAGAATATTGAAAATAGCAATAGAGAAGAAATTAGTTAAATACAAATGATTCTCAATAAGATTAAGAACTAATTTTGCATTAGAAACCATGATGGCCATAAGGTAGTGTAATTAACACACTGGAAGAAAATAAAAATTACAAAAATTCATCAAACAAGAATTCCTCATTCAGCAAAATGATCCTTCAAAAAGGAGAAATTAAAACATTACAGCTAAACAAAAGGGAATTAGTCTCTAAAAGATCTATCTTGTAAATTGGCAAATATGAAAATCAGTATTACTCTGTTTCACTATAATCACCTCTTTTTCCTCTTACATGATTTAAAAAAATAAATGCATAAATCAATTATTATAAATCTCCATTTATAAACACCCAATGAAGTAAGCTATAATTTATGATTATGAAACCATAAGAGAGTGGCATAGCATTGTATAGAAGCAGAGATTTTTGCATAACATTGTCAGTTTTGTTATTAAATCAAACTACACTATTCTAAGTTAGGATGTTATTTGTAATCTCAAGATTAACCAGTATGAAATATTTTTTAAAAACTTTACAAAAGGAATAAAACTGTACAATGGAAAAATTTATTTCCACATAAAGAAAGGTTGTTGTTAGCAGTGGAATAATGGATGAAAAAGAAAAGATATTACATATTTTTAATAATGATTGAAGTTCTGGCTTATCAGTAATGTCTGTTAAGTGTAAAATGATTAAACTCTACAATCAAAAGGATGAAACTGGTACAACAGGAATAGAAGGTGATTATAATTTTTAAGAGTTGTAATTTCACTAAGAAGAGGTTGTTGTTCTTAAGTGTCCTTGAGTCATTTCTAACTCATAGTGACCCCATGCACAACAGAATGAAACACCACCCAGTTTTGCACCATCCTCACATCTGTTGCCATGATTGATACAATTGCTACTACCACTACATCAATCCTTCTTGTTCTGTGTCTCTCTTTTTCACTGTCCCTCCATTTTACCAAGCCCAATGTCTACTCCTGACAATATGTCTGAAATATGTGAGATTGAGCCTGACCAATTCTAAGCAACGTTTTAGTTGTACTTCTTCCAACGTAAATCTGTTCATACTGTACCTTTAATACTCTTCTCCAGCATCATAACTCAAAAGCATCAATTCTTGAAAAAGCTTTCTTGTTCACTGTCCTACTTTCACATGGTTACAAATCGGGCTGTGAACCTCAAAGTCAGCAGTTCAGAACTACCAGCTGTTGCACGGGAGAAAGATGAGGCTTTCTGCTCCTGTAAAGATATACAGCCTCAGAAACCCTGTAGAGGGACGCTATGAGTCAGAACCAACTCCACGGCACATAACCATCACCACTACCACTTTCACGTACATATGAGGTTATTGAGAATACCATGTCTTGGGTAAGGTGCACTTTAATCCTTAAACTGACATCTTTGTTCATATACACTTCAAAGAGATCTTGTGCAGCAGATTTGTCTAAGGCAATACATCATTTGAGTTTTTGACTGCTGTTTCCATGAGTGTTGGTGGTGAATTCAAGCAAATTAAAATCTTTGACATCAATCTTTTCTTCATTTATCAGATGCCATTCATTGCCTTGTTATGAATATATGTCACTTATAGACATATATGTTACGAATCGGGCTGCAAACTGTAAGGTCAGCAGTTCGAAACTACCAGCTGCTCCGTGGGAGAAAGATAAGGCTTTCTGCTCCCATAAAGATTTACAGCCACAGAAACCCTGTTCAGGGTCGCTATGGGTCGGAGTTGACTCAATGGCACTTAAAAACAACAATGTACTAAAATGTATCATGGACTGCCAAAAGAACAAACCAATCTGTGTTGGAAGAAGTACAGCCAATGATTCCTGGAAGCCAAGATTGTCAGACTTAGTCTTTCATACTTTGGACATATTGTCCAGAGGGACCAGCCACTGGAGAAGGATATCATAGTTGGTAAAATGGAGGCTCAGAGAAAAAGAGGAAAACCCCCAATGAGATGCAGAGTAGCAGCAACAATGGTATCCAATGTAACACTGATTGTGAGGTTGGCACAGGTACCGGAAGTGTTTCATTCTGTTGTGCATAGGATCGCTAAGAATACCCACTCAATGGCACCTAACAACAACAACAACATACACTAAATAACAGAGATCCTAAATATCTGAAGGAAAAAATTCACAGAATTAAAGATAAAAGAGACAATTTAACAATAATATTTGGAGACCTAAAATTTCATTTAAAAAATGAGTAACACAACTAAGAAGATCAACAAGGAAATTGAATACTTGCACAACAGTATAAGTATTCAATTTCCCTGTTGATTTTCTTTCTTAGTTGTATTATCCATTTTTTTAAAATTAAATTAAATATTCACACAACAGTATAACCACCGCTCGTATGTCAGTGTGTTGTACTGTGGTGGCTTGTGAGTTGCTGTGGTTCTGGAAGCTATGTCACGGGTATTTTAAATACCAGCAGGGTCACCCATAGTGGACAGGTTTCAGAAGAGCTTCCAGAAGAAGACAGACTAGGAAGAAGGAGAGATGAATTGCTTCCAAATATTTAGTCAGTGAAAACTTTATGAATGGCAGAGAAATACTATGAGATATAGTGTTGGAAAATGATCCCCTCAGGTTGGAAGGCACTCAAAATGCGACTGGGGAAGGACTGCATCCTCAAAGTAGAGTTGACCATGGTGATGCAAATGGAGTAAAGCCTGTGGGAGTAAATCCTGTGGGACCTTCATTTGCTGAGGGGCACAACTCAAATGAAGAGAAACAGCTGTAAACATCCATTAATAATCAGAACATGGAATGTATGAAGTATGAATCTAGAAAAATTTGACATTGTCAAAAATGAAATGGAAAGCATAAATAAACATTGATAACAGGAATTAGTGAGCTGAAATGGATTGGTATTGATCATTTTGAGTCTGACAACTCAAACACATGGTTTTCTATGCCAGGAATGACAAATTGGTTTTGCAATCATCATCAAAAAGGCATGGTGTTGCATTAATCCTCAAAAAAGAACATATAAGAGCAGTAATGAGGTACAGTGCTGTCTGTAATAAGATAATATCCATGTACCTACAGGGAAGACTAGTTAATACCACTATTATTCAAATTCATGCAACAACAACTAAAGCTAGTGAGGATGAAATAGAATTTTACCAACATCTTCAATCTGACATTGATCAAACATGAAATGAAGATCTGTGGATTATTGCTGGTGATTGGAATGCAAAGGTTGGGAACAAAGAGGAAGGATCAGTAGTTGGAAAATATGGCTTTTGTGATAGATATGGTGCTGGAGATTGCATGATAGATGTACAAACCAGTGATTTGTACATTTCAAATACCTTCTTTAGACAGCACAAGATATGATTATACACATAGAGCTCACCAGATGGAATACACAGAAATCAAATGGACTACATCTGTGGAATGAGAAGGTAGAAAAGCTCCAGAGCAGATTGTGGAATACACAATCAATTGCTCATACACAAATTCAGACAGAAGCTGAAGAAAATGAAAACAAGTCCACGAGAGCCAAAATATGACCTTGAATATATCCCACCTGAATTTAGAGATCATCTGAAGAACAGATTTGATACCTTACACACTAAAGACTGAAGACCAGAAGAGTTGTGGAAGAAAGCAAAAAGTCATTAAGAAGACAAGAAAGAAGAAAATGATCAAA
>NW_006408553.1:16638561-16660739 GCF_000296735.1 Chrysochloris asiatica | reverse complement strand
AAAAGTCATTGAGAAGACAAGAAAGAAGGAAAAGATCAAACTGGATGTCAGAAGAGACACTGAAACTTCCTCTCCAGCATAGAGATGCTAAAGTAAATGGAAGAAATGAGGAGGTACAAGAGCTGAGTAGAAAATTTCAAAGATCAGCTCAAGAAGACAAAGTCAAATATTACAATGAAATGTGAAAAGATCTGGAGTCAGAAAATCCAAAGAGAAGAACACGCTCGGCATTTCTCAAGCTGAGGGAACTGAAGAAAAAAATGCAAGCCTCAACTTCTATTATTGAACTATTCTCTAGGCAAATTATTGAAAGTTACAGAAAGCATCAAAAGAAGATGGAAGGAATATACAGAATCTCTGTACCAAAAGGAAATGGTTGATATTCAACTGTTTCAAGAAGTAGCATATAATCAAGAGACAATGGTACTGAAAGAAGTCCAAGGTTCATTGAAAGAGTTGGCAAAGAACAAGGCAGTAAGAATTGATGGAATAAAATTGAAATCCTTCAAGAGAGTGAGACAGCACTGGAAGCACTCACTAATCTCTGCCAAGAAATTTGGAAGACAACTATCTTGCCGACTGATTTGAAACGATGCCTATTTGTACCCGTTCCACAGAGAGGAGACCCAATAGATTGTGAAAATCATCGGACAATGTCTTTGATATCCCATGCAAGTAAAGTTTTGCTAAAGGTGATACAGAAATGGCTGCAAGCATACATTGACAGAGAACTTCCAGAGGTTCATGATGGATAGAGAAGAGGTCGTGGAACAAGGGCTATCATTATTGATGTCTGATGGATCTTGGCTGAAAGCAGAGAATATCAGAAAGGTGTTTATTTGTGCTTTATTTACTATGCAAAGGTTTTTGGTTGTGTGGATCATGACAAGCTATGGACAACATTGCCATGTATGAGTATTCTGGAACATTTAATTGTGCTCATGAGGAATCTGTACATGGACCAAGAGGCAGTTGTTCGAACAGAACATGAGAACACTGAATGGTTTAAAATTAAGATAGGTGTGTGACAGGGTTGTATTATTTTACCATACTTATTCAGCCTATATGCTGAGCAAATACTCTGAGAAGCTGGATAATATGAAGATAAATGTGGCATCAGGATTGGAGGAAGACTCATTAACAACCTGCGATATGCAAATGATACAGCCTTGCTTGCTGAAAGTGAAGGGGACTTAAAATTCTTACTGATGAAGATCAAAGACTGCAGGCTTCCGTATGAATTGCATCTGTTTTCTTTTTCTTTTTTGGATTGCCTCTTAATGTAAAGAAAACAAAAGTCCTCACCACTGAACCAATAAACAACATTTTATCAATGAAGAAAAGACTGAAGTTGTCAAGGACTTTATTCTTCTTATCAACTATCAACACATATGGAAGCAGCAGTCAAGAAATCAAATGACTTACTGCATTAGGCAGATCTGCTGCACAAAACCCCTTTAAACTGTTGAAGAACAAAAATATCTTGAGGAGTAAGCTTGAGTACGAATCTTGTGCCTGACCCAAGTCATGGTATTTTCAATAACTTCATATGCATGTGAAAGCTGGACAGTGAGTAAGGAAGATCATAGAACAATTTATGCATTTGAGTTATGGTGTTGGAGAAGACTATTGATTACCATGAGCTGCCAAAAGAACAAACAGATCTGTGTTGGAAGAAGCACAGCCAGAGTACTCCTTGGAGGCCATGATGGCCAAACTTCATCTCTCATATCTCGGACAAATTGTCAGGAGGGACTAACGGCTCGAGAAGGATATCATGTTTGGTAAAGTGGAGGGTGAGAGAAAAAGGAAGACCCCCAGTGATATGGATTGGTAAAGTGGCAAGCATCAATGATCTCTACCATGGCAATTGATTATAATGCGACTAAAAAGGAGGACCTGGAAAATTCACAAGTATGTAGAAATTAAACAATACACAATTTAAACAAATGAATCAAAGAAAAATTCACAAGAAAAATTAGAAAATAATTTGGACTAATGAAAATAAAAATACAGAGTACTTAATTTGGGGGTGGAGCTGTGGGCTAATGCGCTGGACTGTAAAGTCAGTTTGAACCACAAGTTTGGCAATTTAAGCCAACTAGTAACTCACTAAGGATCTCTGGTTGAGTTACGAATCGGGCTGCGAACCTTAAGGTCAGCAGTTCGAAACTACCAGCTGTTCTGTGGGAGAAAGATGAGGCGTTCTGGTCCCGTAAAGATTTACAGCCTCGGAAACCATGTACAGCGTCGCTACGAGTCAGGTCCGACTCCACAGCACAAAACCTCCACCACCAGTAACTCACTGGAAATCCTGACTAGTGTCACCATGAGTCGGAACTGACTCAATAGCGCTTCACAACAACAATCTAAATAGTGCTTGAAAATTATACTTTTAAACACCTATTTAAAGTGAAGAAATAACAAACAAACAAAAAACCTGACTTTTCACTTTAGAAATTATAAGAAGGGCAAAGCAAACCCAAACACATCAGACAGAAAGGCATAATAAATCGGAACACTTAAAATAAGACCCTAAAAAATAATAAAATGCATAAGAATACATTTAACCACAGAAGTACAAGGCTTGTATGTTGAAAAGTAAAAATCATTCCCAAGACAATGTTTTTAGTTCTAAATTAATGCTAAGACATCCTGTAATTATGGTTTGGAAGGACTAATATTTTTATGGTATAAATACTCCCAAAAGCAATTTACAGATTCCTGGCAATCCTTATCAGAATCCATATGATCTTTGATGTTGTTGAAAAGGTGACTATAAAAATTCGTAAAGAACTGCAAAGAAAACTGAATAGCCAAAGAAGCCTGAAAAGGAAAAATAAAGTAGAATTTTCTTTTGTGGCACTGAAAACATATTTAAACTAAATAGTGCTGATGGCTGTACATTTTGATTGTGCTAAATACTGCTCAATTGTGCACTTTAAAATGGACAAAATGGTGAAATTTTTGTTGTGTACATTACTTAACATAAATTTTGGCCGTAGAGTTTGGAGGCCATAGGTAAGGATACTTGCTTCCTTCTGAAAAGAGGAAGAAAAGCATTGTTTTTTGCATAGTCTTTGTAACCATCACTGTTGCAAACCAAATTTTCCTTTACCCATGTACTCAATGTGGTGCAGTGAGACTGGTAGTGAACACTGATATCATCAAAAGAGAAGATAATTCAGAAAGAGTTTCACATCTTCCAAAAGTTGCTTTTAAACCTTCAGAGTTGTGGTGTACTGCTGCAGGATAAACACTGCATGGTAACCAAAAGGTTCCGAATTCAAACTCACCAACTGCTCCTTGGAAACTCTATACAGGGTTGCTATAAGTTAAAACTGACTCAATAGCACTTAACAACAACTTGAGTCTTCAAATTCCTGAAAAATTGGCACATATCATTTAGATTAATGTAGGCTATTTTGAACTACAAATTTCCTAGGTAAAGTTTAAAAAGAATATCACCCCAACACATCCATAAACTTTCCCAGTTTGGCCCCTGGAAAAAATCAGCAAAAAAAATTCTACATACATCATCCCCATTTGCTAGTGCTTTAGACCATAGGTCCTTTCAAGAAAAGAAAATGTCCTCCCTCCTTCAGAGTTAGGAAATCTTATTATTAAGGTTAAGGTTTTGCTTTTCAGTAAATTGTGTATCTCATAACTCTTGGTTATGTTTGTGATAGTATAGATTTGTATTATTAGAACTTGAGTAGAGGTAAGCCCCTTAGAAAAGACTAACAAATGTGAAATTAGCAAATGAGTCTTATTATCAAATCATTCTTAAGGATATTCTAAGCCAAGACAGCAGCTATATTATTTCTATCCTGCTGCCCACAGCTTTGGGCCGGTACAGGCAACCCATTCCTGCAATTACTATATGCGTCTATAACCTTGTTCTTTATCAACCTTAGTTTTGCTTCATGTCTATTATATAATACTCAAATAATCTAGTTCTGACAGCTGCTTATGTATTTATAAAAGACTACACTGTAGTCTTCTAGTTTTATAGCATCTTACTGGATTGTACTTATTAAGATAGAATGCAATCAAGCATGATTGTAAAAAAAAAAAAAAGGAAAACAATCACAGTGTGAAGTTTTATGTGTTAAAGCTATACTATTCTCATTCTGCTAAGAAACAGACAGTATACAAAGATGAGAGGAAAGATAGAGTTTTTTTTCTGAAAACAGTTTTCATATAACTGGTTTAAGCTTCTCTTGATGCTCACAATTGGTATGAATATTTTTCTGGGACAGCAAGCAAGATATGGTGTTTGTATATCTACATTTTCTCTATGATGTGGGATCAAGAAAGCCATGAATAATCTATTTGTAAGAGTAGATAGTGAAACTAACCTTTGGGAGAAGTTTATGTCCTTGAACTGTTATATCCTGCAAGCAGGTTGAGTGAAATTCACTCAGATTTATTGTTATTAAAATTCTTCATCATCACTATCAGCATCATTATCACCCCCAGGTGTACATACCACTTTCTTTCCAGATGCTTAAGTCCTGTTACTTATATTACTTTAGCCATTTTAAAATATGCTTAAAATATCAGCCCACAGACTTTTCTCTGCAAAATATCCCTATAGAGAAAATGTAAAAGTAAAATGATTAAAATTGACATCTTCTTTTCCAGTCTCTGGATAAAGAAGCCAGTAGCCATTCCAAAGTTATATCACTCCATTTATTCTTACATTGTTCCAATGAGATAAAACAAAAAAACAAAAAAAAAAAGCGGGGGGGAAGGCATTACACTAGTTAATAAAAAATGAAACAGGTATAGAATATAAAAAAGACTTGTTCAAGGACATATTCTGAATTAGCAACAATGCCAAACACTTCTAATTTTTGCATCAATCTTATTCCTGCTCAAGTATGCTAATTCAGTGGTACAGATTTTTATGGAGATCTACTCTGCACAAGTCACATGCTTTGAATTTCTGTAAATACGATAACTGCACATCTCATGAGATTCTAATTAGGAAGGTCTCACTGGCACTGTAGGATAAGCCCTGGACTGCTAACTGCAAGGTCAGTGGTTCAAGACCACCATCTGCTCCTCGGAAATCCTAAACAGGGTCGGTGTGAGTTGGAACTGACTCAAAGGCAATTAAAAACTAGAAGTACATATAATTGGAAAGACACAGGTTTTTGGAAAGAAGTCAGATTTTAAAAAGAGGTCAGAAGAATGGTTTTTGAAGCTATCTTTCAATCTCCCTTTAAGTAGACTTAGGTCTCTGAGTTTGAGGCTTCTCAGTAGCACTAAGGGACTAACACTACCCAACACGCATTGGAGTTGAAAGACTGAGATTTTCTGAACCATGGCTAGAACATCATGTATGAAAGCTATTGTTTTTGTTACTATTTATATGACACTGTGTCCTTTTGCCTTGAAGTGCAAAATACTCTAACTCCTTGTTATAATTGGTAGGCCTTGAGAAGAAATGATACCACCAAGTATCATTTGCTTGGTTTTTGTTCTGTTTATCCTATCTACCCTGCTTTGACGCAGTCCTCAAATTTGGGTTCAGTTCCGCCGCAAACTCAGAATGCTCATAACTAATAAGACTTCCAGAGCCTTTAGTAAATGAAGTAATGAGCATCTGCATGTCTTGTCTAGGGATACTATTCTGTACTAAGCTCTCTTTTGTAACTGATGACTGGTACCTTACATTGAAGTACACTTGGTTTTCATGTTTGCTTTTTGTACCTACACAATAACTAGGTTCCATAAAGCCTGAGACACTGCTTTGATCAGTTTTTACAATACTGAAGTCTAACTCACCCTTAGTCCTCATTTTTGTTTCTCTGCTCTTTGCTGTTGCTACTCTTTCCTGTCAGTTTATTATAGATTCTCCACACAGTACATAATAAAAAACTAGTCCCACCAGCTGGATTGTTAAAATGTGCCTAGAGCCTGCACCTGATAACTGTCACTAGATCCTGCGGGTAAAAAATTTGTCTGTCTGTATGTTTTTCCCAAGCATGTCAAAGCCTGAGTCATTCATGCCTATTCCACAATGCTGGGCCTGCTTAGGTAGCAGACTTCCTTCCCTCCTGCTCGCCTTAATTTAACTTTTGTTAAGGTCCATCTTCTATCTATGACATGACAAGCTATGGACAACATTGTGAAGTATGAGCGTTCCAGAACACTTAATTGTACTCATGAGGAATCTGTCCCTGGACCAAGAGGCAGTTGTTCAAACAGAACATGGGAACGCTGAATGGTTTAAAATTAAGAAAGGTGTGCGACCAGGTTTTATTCTTTCACCATATTTATTCAACCTGTATGCTGAGCAAATAATATGAGAAACTGGGCAATATGAAGAAAAACATGGCATCAGGATTGGAGGAAAACCTGCAATATGCAGATGATACAACCTTGCTTGCTGAAAGTGGAGAGGACTTAAAACATTTACTGATGAAGATTAAAGAGCACAGCCTTTAGTATGGGTTGAATCTCAATGTCAAGAAAACAAAAATCCTCACCACTGGACCAATAAACAACATTCTTATCAACGGAGAAAAGATTGAAGTTGCCAAGGACTTCATTCTTCTTGGATCAACTATCAACACTCATGGAAGCAGCAGTCAAGGGATCAAATGACATATTGCATTAGGCAAATCTGCTGCACAAGACTTTTTTCAAGTGTTGAAAAGCAAAGATGTCAGCTTGAGGACTAAGGTGCACCTGACCCAAGCCGTGGTATTTTCAATAACCTCATATGCATGCAAAAGCTGGAAAGTGAATAAGGAAGACCGTAGAAGAATTGATGCTTTTGAGTTATGGTGTTGGAGGAGAATATTGAAAGTGCCATGGGCTGCCAAAACAACCAATAGATCCATTTTGGAAGAAGTGCAGCCAGAGTGCTCCTTTGAGGCCAAGATGGCTAAACTTCGTCTCTCATACTTTGGACATATTGTCAGGAGGGACCATTCGCTAGAGAAGGATATCATGTTTGGTAAGGAGGAGGGTCAGAGAAAAAGAGGAAGACCTCCAATGTGATGGATTGGTCAAATGGCAGAATCGATGGACTCAAGTGTGGCAACAGTAATGAGGTTGGCCCAGGATCATGCAGTGTTTTGTTCTGCTGTGCATAAGGTCGCTATTGTTCGATAATGACTCGATGGCACCTAACAACAACAACATCTTCTATCTATAATCATCCTGGATTCTGACAGGAAGAGGGGTTTCTCTGAGATTTCCAAATCAAACAGTATCTGCAGCCAATTCATATCCAGGCAAACTCAGATTGTGATTATGTGGAAAGTTAATGCTGAAAAGTCTGAGAATATTGTTTTCATGGTTTATTCATGAGGTAGTATGGATTAGAATCTTATTTCTCTTTAGGATCAAATAATATTCCTTTGTATGTTCATGACATATTTTGCTTATCCACTTATCTCTGATGAGCACTTGAGTTATATCCATCTTTTGGCTATTGTGAGTAATGTTTCAGTGATCATTCTTATGTGTTTGAATGGCTGCTTTTTAGGTAAATAACTAACTTTAAAATCGATTATATGAAGATTTTATGTTTAAAATTTGGGGGAAATCACCAAACTGTTTGCCACATTAGCTACACTATTTTATACATCTACTAGCTTTATATAAGAGCTTCAATTTCTCCACATCTTTGTCAACAGTTGTCCACCCTACCCACCTATTTAACATATGCATATAATTGCCATCTGAAGGACAATAAAGTGGTATTTCATTGTGGTTTTGTTAGTATATCCCAAATGACTAATGGTGTTTGATGTGCTTATTGGTTATTCCCATATTTTCTTGGAAGAAGTATCTACTTTGATAATTTTTTCTCTTACAATTGAATTTTACATCTCTTTTGTTGATTGTTATTGTTGTTAAGTGTTGTGAGTCATTTCTTAAATGCAGCAATTCTGTATAAGGTTTCCAAGGAGCAGTTGGTGGATTTGAGCTGCTGACCTTGTGGTTCAAACTGACCTTACAGTATAGTGTTGTTGTTTTTGGTGTTGTTCTATATATCAGTTCTGACTCCTAGTGACTTTATGCACAACAAAAAGAAAGACCACCTGAACATGTGTCATTCTAGTAATCGTCATATTTGAGCCTATTGCTGCCACTGTGTCATTCCATCTCCTTAGGGTCTTCTTTTGCTGACACTTCACTCTAAGAAGCTTGATGTTCTTCTCCATGGACTGGTCCTCCTGACAAAATGACCAAAGTGCAAAGGATGAAGTATTGCTATTCCTACTTTTAAGGAGCATTCTGACTGTACTTGTTTTAAAACAGATTTCTTTGCTCTTATAGCAGTCATTTTATCTTTTTAATATTCTTTACTAACAATATAATTGAAGTGAATTGATTTTCCTACAGTCTTCCTTATTCATGGTCCAATTTTCATATACATATGAGGTCATTGACAATACCTTAGTCTTCACACTGACATCTTTGCTCTTGAACACTTTAATGAAGTCTTTGCTTCAGATTACCTAATGTAATACATTGTTTGATTTCTTGACTGCTGCTTCTATGAATGTTGATTATGGACCCAAGCAAAACGAAATGCTGGACAACTTCAGTCTTTTCCATTTATCATGATGTGTCTTATTAGTCCAGTTGTGAGGATTTTCATTTTCTGTATACTGAGGTGCAATCCATAATGAAAGATGGGTCTGAAATACCCATTTTTTAAAATGTTATATATTTGTTATAAATCACACAGCCAAATATCTTTGCATAGTCAATGAACTTTGAATACATAATAAGTCAAAGAAGTTCTCTTTCCCCCATTAATTAGATTTTTCACCCTTAAAAAAAGCCAGTTGGCTATATAGACACGAGTTTATTTCTAGATCATGAATTCTATTTCATTGGTCTATCTATTCTATACCATTACCACATTTTTTTAATTACTGTAGCTTTGCAATACCTTCTGAAATTGGGAAGTATATGTCCTACTACTCTGTTTTTCTTTATCATGTTTTGTTTGGTTATTCATAGTCCCTTGCACCTTTGAGGACTGGCTTTTCCTGGAAGAACAAAAGCTGTTAGAATTTTAATTACATTGCATTGCATCTGTAGATCACTTTGGACAGAATTAGCACATTCACAATTTAAGACTTCCAAGTCCTGAAAATGTTGTTGTTTCTGTTAGGTGTCTTTGAATCAGTTCTAACTCATAGTGACACTGTACACAATAGAATGAAATACTGTCCAGACCTGCACTAATTTTACATGGTTGTTACTTTTGAACCCATTGCTGTTGCCTTGTGCCAATCCACATCATGGAGGGTCTCCTCTTTCTCATTGACCCTCCACTTTACCTAACATAATATTCTATTCCAAAGACTGGCCCTTGCTCATAGTATGTCCAAAGTGTGGGAGATGAAATCTGTCCATCCTGGCTTCCAAGGGTTATTCTTGCTGTACTTCTTCTAACACAGATTTGTTAGTTCTTCCAGCAGTCCATGGTACTTGTTTTATGTTTTTTTAAAATACTTTTATTTTTTAATTTTATTGTGACTTGAGTGATAATTTACATGGCAGAACATTGGTTTTGCACTCAACCAATTATATTTTGTTTCATTGCAATGATTATTTGTATTTGCCTCTATTCCTTTTTTTTTTTTTTTTTTTTTTACGTACACAAAAACAACTAGCAGTATATAATCATTTAAACAGCCAAAGGGCAAATTTTTCAAGTCAAGTTTCTGCCCACCAGCACACAGCCTTTCGTTTTCTATGGGTCTAGAGTCTAGCTGCTCTATCTCTCCTTGCCATCAGCTTTGTTTCCAGCTCTGTTTTCCCTGCTTCTTTGGTTAGGATCCCAAGTTATGCTCATGCTTTTCCCTCTTGCTAGTCCTAGTGTCCTCTGCTCCTGGAATGTAAGATTAACTACTTCCCTCTTTTTGTTACACATCTTCTTACCTTTGTGATGAGATTGCAATTAGTATGATAACAATTACTCACTATTGAATCAAAAGAATCCTATCCCTGTCTCCTTTTACCAGATCCATCTAGCATAGTACTTTTAATAGTATTTTCTAACACCAAAATCAAATGCATCAATTCTTCTTTGATTTTCCTTATTCAGTATCCAAATTTCTGAATACATGAAGCTTGAGTTAGGTGCACCTTAGTTCTTAAACTGACACTTTAAAGCGGTCTTGTGCTGCAGATTAGCCTAATACAATATGTTTGACTTTTTTTGAAAATGTTTTATTGTGAATTATATGATAGTTTACATGAGAGAACTTTAGTTTTACACTCATTCCATCGTCTATCATTTCATTGCCTTGGTTCCAATCCCCTCCATGCATCATCAACCGACCAAAGGGTATATCCTAGAAACCCTCCCCCTACACTCCCCCAGTCCCCCCCGCCCAGTCTTCGGCCCACAGTCCCTCTCCCTCTCTGGACCCAAAGTCCCCAGCTGCTTCATCATTCCACGTCATCGTCTCTGTTTCTATCTCAGGCATCTCTGCTTCTCTGGGTAGGGTCACACTCACGGCTCTTCTCCGTTGATGGTCCTAGAGACCTCCACTCCTAGACTGGAGAATTAATCACTCCCTTCCTTGCTACAAAATGTCCACCTTTGCATTTCCAACCCTCATAATCAGTTCTGATAACCATTATTCACTACAGCATCACGAGTTACCCTTCTGTATTTCATTTCATCAGCTCCGCCTAGACAGATTGGATAGTACTCACTTGAGATTCTGTTTTCCTCCCTGCCCCCTAGCTCTAGGTTCCCTCTTGAAAGCTTGTAAGCCAGTCACTTTTTGCCTTTGTAGTCCCCTCCTCCCCATTTGGGTATCCAATGTCCAAGTTGCCCATCTCTGTCTACTCTGTGTGTGGAGGGGATTGGAATGTTTCTTGCTGTAAGGATTTGTTCCTTCTTTTGAGTCACTGCATCCGTATGTATAGGTCAAGTTCATCAGATTGTATCAGCTCACTCTTTTCTTTTTTCACCTCTACTTTCTTCTCCTGGTTGAGCTCTGATCAGTCATCGGTCCAGGTCACATGGGTACCATCTGCAAGTGTGGGCATTCTTGTGCACATGCCCTCTCTTCCCATCAGCAGGTAGCTCCACTCTCCACTCAAGTCCTCCGTGGCCGCACCACCGACTCTAGGTCCAAGAGTTCCCAGGTCTCCTCATACCACTTGCCAACCAGGTCCCCAACTAGGTCCACAGAAGCCCACTGAACATTGTAGGGCTTAGCTTGCCGCTTCATTGCTGCTTTTACCCCACTTCCCCCTATAGGTGATGTGTGTGGTCACCAATCAGAGCGTGTATTTCCGTTGAGTCTTAGTCTTGGGAGGGGGTTTGCATTGAGAGGACTTGATCACTTGCCTTGATGTTTCCTAGGGAAGCAATTTGTTTGTTCTTGTAGTAACAGTCCATCTGCCTCTATTGTTTTGTATTTTTCCTGTAGGTTTTTCTTTCAAGAAGTATTTTTTGATCTTCCCTTTGCTCCAGGCTTGTCTGTTCATCCTTTCAAGTGGTGATTTCTCATCTCTGGAGATCTGGATGTGGTTCAGGTTTCTACCTACAGTTTTATGTATTGCAGAGGCTCCACAGGAAGCCTCGTTAACTGGGTGTGGTGCTCTATAGCCCCATTTTAGGTATTCCAATCAGTTGTAGGCTGAAGACGGACTTACAAGCCTTCTAGTGTGATGTTTCTGACTATTCCTTTCTCTCCCTCTCCAGTGTCTACTCTATATTATAATGCAAGGAAAACCAAGATTCAAAAAACAGCCAAGCATCTTATATGTTTGACTTTTTGACTGCTGTTTCTAGAGTGTTGATAGTGGACCCAGGCAAAATAAATATAAAACATTAATTTAGATATTTAATTTCTTTCAGCAGTGTTTTCCGTGTAAAGACCTTTACCTCGTGGTTACATTTAGTATTTGTCATGCTATTAGAAAGTAAATAGTTTTCTTAGTTTCCTTTTCTGTTTTCTCATTGCTGGAATATTGGTACAAAACTCAGGAGTTTTTTTGTTGATCTTTTACCCTGCCTGCTGATTGTTTTAATTTGGTGATCTATATAGTATTTTTCTTGTGGATTTTATAGGAAATCATGTCATCTGCAACTAGAGATATTTTTCTTTCTTCTTTCCAGTGTGGATGACTTTTTTGTTAAATTTCCTTTTTTGCCTAATAGCTCTACCAAGGACTTGTAGTGAAATGAGAAGTAGTGGTGGAAGCAGGCATTTTTGTCTTGTTCCTGTTCCTATGGGAACATTTTCAGTCTTTAATCAATGAATATAATTTTTGCTGTGAATTTTTAAATTATTGTCCTTATCATGTTGAAGGATTTCCTTTCTATTAGAGAATATTGGATTATCAGAACAAACAGAATGAAACACCATATCTTAGCTTTAAAATCAGGAACAAGAGAAAAACTCTATAGAAACAAGAAATACTAATAACACTAATGCAATTTTATAAATGATAAGAAATAGGTACAAATTTCTTGCAGTAATCCAGTACCACTTTTTTTTGTAAACTTTATAAAGACTATATAATAACTACACAAACTAACTTGATTTGTAAGTTGTTGTTGTTAAGTGCCATCAAGTTGATTCAGACTCATAACAAACCTGTATAGTGTTTCCAAGGAGCAACTGGTGAGTTTGAACCACTGACCTGGCAGTTAAAACGATACTTATACATAAATTGGAAGTAAATACAGCATATGAAAAGCCCACCATGACCATAGTTGTTGTTGTTGTTAAGTGCCGTCGAGTTGGCTCCGACCCATAGCGACCCTGTACAGGGTTTCCGAGGGTGTAAATCTTTACGGGAGTAGAAAGTCTCATCTTTCTCCCGTGGAGTGGCTGGTAGTTTCAAACCGCTGACCTTAAGGTTCGCAGCCCGATTCGTAACCACTACACTACCAGAGCTCCTTATGTAAGAGTTCTGACAAAATCATGTAATCATCTACTAAGCTATTTGGGAGGTAGGGATAGGGACATACTTTGAAAAAATTAACACTCATTGTTATGGATTAAATAGTATTCTTCAATTATATGCATAGGACTCTTAACCATTTATCTGTGGATATAATCACATTTGAAACAAATAATTTTCTTCATTATGTCTATTTGATTATACCTGAGAGAGGTGGGGTCTTAATTTAATCACTTCTGAATTATAATAATATTAGGTCCCTGGGTGGCATAAACAATCAACTACTAGTTGAAAGGTTGATGGTTCAAACTCACCCCAAAATACTTTAGGTAGCATGCCTGGTTATCTGCTTCCAAAAGTTCACAATTTTGAAAAGCATATGGAGTCATTCTTCTCTACACGTATGAGTTCACAATGAGTTTTAATGATTTTTAATAGCAAGTGTGGCTCTGTAAGAGAAACACTGGACTACAAGGTCACTTTGAATTGCAACGTTCAAACTAACCATTTGTTCATTGGAAACCCTGATTAGGGTTGCTATGAGTCAGAACTGACACACAACAGCACTTAATGATAACAGGTAAGCACCCATGAGGAGGAAGTGATGAAAGGGAGAAGAGAGATTACATGCATGACAAACATGGGAAAGATGTTTTGGAGAATCAAGGGATGACATAGTGTGTGTTACATTATATCCCTCAAAATATGTGTTGGAATTCCTATACTAAATCCCTATGCTTCCTGTTGTAATCTAATCAGTTGTGGTGGAATCACTTTCCATAACGCAACCTAATGTATGCAATCAATCAGATGAGGTAAGAGCAATGTAGCTGGATTCTAAAAGCACTTCTGACTTATATAAAGAGGAGTATAGACACAAAGACATGCAAACAGACTTAGGGAAACACAGACAGTATATGATAATTATGGTGGTAGATCAATCTTGATGCATTAATGGAACTCTGCTCTAACAAACAAGCAAACATTGAGAAAAAACATTTTTGGAATAATTAGGGAAATTTTAATAAGGACTATACATGTTAATTGCTATCAGAGAATTGTTAATTTTCTTTTCTGTGATAATGAAATAGTCATTATGTGTGACAATGTACTTATTACTAAGAGATGCCTGTTGAAATATTAATGCGTCATATCTGAAAATTATTTCTGAAAGTTTAGCAAATACAGAAATATACAGACAACACTAAAGCAATATGAAAGTATCGGTACTCTGAGTCCAGTTGGTAGCTATGTAAGGTCATTAGACTGTTCTTCCAATTTTTGTCCTTGCTTAAATATTTCGTAATGAAAAGTTAAAAAATTGTTAGTCTTAGTATGTTTTAATTTTTATGACATTTTATTAGGTTTTATCAAATGGTATAAATCTAACCTCTTTAAGAAACATGGAATTTTAAAACTACTATCTCTGGACACTAACTTTCTGAGTATACATTCTGTTTAACTTTAGAAAATAAATGATAATTTATATTTAAATGTTTAAATATATAAAGCACATCAGAATGTTATTAATTTATGAAAACAAAAATTGATGAATAACAGAGATATCTATATTATGGAATCTTATATTTGATTTCTTATGTTTTACTTTTTATTGTTTAATAATAGTAATGGTTAACCTGTTGTTCTGGGTTAAACTGGATTGCCCTCACCCAAAATGATGCTGACTTCTGGTACTATTGAATGTAATCTTGTCAAATATAAGAATTTGAAGGTGTTATTAGTAAGGAGCTCTGGTAGCGTAGTGGTTACGAATTGGACTGCGAACCTTAAGGTCAGCGGTTTGAAACTATCAGCCGTTCCACGGGAGAAAGATGAGGCTTTCTACTCCCGTAAAGATTTACACCCTCGGAAACCCTGTACAGGGTCGCTATGGGTCGGAACCGACTCAACGGCACTTAACAACAACAACAACATTAGTTAGCATTAGTGCATACTGGAATAGTGTGTGTACTAATTCAATATGATGAGTATAGTCATAAAAAGAGAAGAGATGCAGAGACATGGATATAGAATGAAGATCATCCTGTGAAGGAAGAAAGAGATTAGAGTGATATATCTACAAATCAAGGAATACTAAGGATTTCTGGAAACCACAATAAGCTAAGCAGAGGCAAGGAAGATTATTTCCCTGGAGGTTTAAGAGAGATCATGGTTCCACTTTAGATTTCTAGCCTCCAGAATGTGAGAGTATGAATTTATGTTTTATTTATAACTCCTAGTATATGGTATGTTGATATGGTAATACTAAGAAAGGATACTGTATTAAATAGTTTCTCTGTGTTAGGTTTACATTTTTCATTTATTTCATATAAAATATATGAACTATGGGAGATATAGGATTGATGGAAAAGTAGACAAAGTTGAAGAATGAAAAATATTTTGAGTACTAACTGTGAGAAATATAAGGGAGATGTTTCAAGAAGATATAGTGGAATTTCAAAAGGCCTAAATGAAGATATGTGCATGAGGCTAGAGAGAAAAAGATATAAAAGCTGTGATCTGTGCAATAGACTTATTTCTTGTTTGTGTTTTTTGTTTTTCTTTTTTATTTCATAGATAAGATGTAGAAGTAGAAAAAAAAGAAGATTAATTAGTTGGTTCAAGAGTTAGCAAAGCAGGCATAATAAAACTTTAATGTTAAGTGCTATCAAGTTGGTTTCAACTCACAGTAATCCTGTACAGCAGCATTGGGAAACTTTTTTCTGCCAAAATTTATATAATTTATAGGTCATACAAAATTATCAACTTAGAATTAGCCTGGTATATTTGTTCAAACATTTAATTAATTCACCCCTAATGTTGATGGTGGAGTTCTGGTGTGGTGCTGTGGGTTAATGAGCTGGATTGCAAAGTTGGTTTGAACCACAAATTTGGTGGTTCAAGTTCACCAGTCGCTCCTCGGAAACCCTACATAGGATCGCTATGGGTCAGAACTGACTGCATGGCACTTAACAATAACAACAATGTGGATGGCTGGAACAGCATTTGCCTTGGCAGGGCCAGACCAAATGCTTTTGTAGACCTTAAATGACCCACATGCTGAATATTCCCCATCCCTGCTGGGCAGTGTTTTCAAGAAGCAGGTGAAGGGTTTGTGTCATTGACCTTGTGATTTGCAGTCCAGTGTTTATCCTACAGCATCACAACAGAAATATGAATTTGATCATGCTGACCAATAGAGTTAGGGAAGTAATGTACCATATAATATAGAAAGAAACAAAACTGTTTGGCAGGTGGTAGATCCATATACAACAAAGAAAAGCATTTTTATATATTGCTTGTTAAGTGCCATCGAGTCTGTTCTGACTCATAGAAACCCTGTACAGGGTTTCCAAGGAGTGGTTGGTGAGCTTGAACCACTGACCCTGCAGTTCAAACCAACCCTGCAGTTCAGTGCATTCATATTAAACCACAGAGCAATGTGGATATCTTACCATATGTACAAATTACCCACTGACGACAAACAGAGCTTTTAGGGGGGAATATCTTCATCATCAATTTAATTTTAAAAAGTGCCTTTGTGAAAAAAGATGGTTAAAAGTCTAGAGAATTAAAAGTTTCTGAAGATGTTTGAAAGGGTGGCTAAGAAAGAAGAGATTTGATGAGTTCCTCCTTTAGAAGTACAGGAATGCACCTGACTCCTAGATGCCATCTAAGATAGAAAACCAGCAGTAATAGATCATGGACAGAAGCCCTAAGACATTTATGAAAATAAACAAATAGATCCTTAATATAAATGGTTTGTTTAGTACCATCATCTTTACTCTATTTGGACTAGAAGAATAGAGATAATCTCTTTGACCGACATGTTTCGTAATAGTAGACAGGTGCTATCTAGTTCTTCTGTTCTTGTGGCAAAGAAGGAAGTTGTTCATGGAGGTAATTTTATTTTATCATGCATTTAATTTTGTTATGCTATTCCTTTTTGTTTTTGTTGTTAAGTGCCATCAAGTCGGTTCTAACTCACCGTGACCCTGTAGAGGGATTCCGAGGAACAACTGGTGGGTTTGAACTGTCACCTTGCAGTTCAAACTGACCTTGTGGCCCAGGATTATTCTTCAGTGCCCAGATCTCCTTTTTTCTGTGTTGTTCCAGGCATGTAGAGACCAATTGTTGTACTTTGAATGACAACATATGTAAGATCCCAGGCACTATGAAGGAAATTAGGAGGTAAAATTGTTGTTGTTTGTTGTTAAGTGCCTTCAGTCAATTCTGACTCGTAGCATCCTATAATAGAAGCAATATAGAAAAAAAAAAATTGAGCCAATTAACTAAAAGTTCCATAAAACCAAGAAACCAAATGTCTTGGGCATGTGACTTTACAAAAATAGGCTTAGCAGCAGTTGCCCACCTTTTTTTTCTTGTAAAAAATGTATCATACATTTTCCAATTAAACTACTTAACAACTTATAGGTTTGCAACTAATTGACTTGAGTTACATTGACTCATGTAATGTAACTGTGCAACATTACCCTAAATCAGGGTAAATTATTTATCAACTATAGTCCTGGTGTGGTGCTATAGGATAAAGCA
This sequence comes from Chrysochloris asiatica, assembly GCF_000296735.1. Classification (NCBI taxonomy): domain Eukaryota; kingdom Metazoa; phylum Chordata; class Mammalia; order Afrosoricida; family Chrysochloridae; genus Chrysochloris; species Chrysochloris asiatica. The sequence continues at coordinate 16,643,270 of NW_006408553.1, read as the reverse complement.
CAAGTTAATATCATACGTTTAAGAGAGCAAAATAAGTGCACGCTTTTCTAAGTGAGTTTAATAAAAAGACAATTATTGAGAAACAGTAGGCAAAAGCCTCCTTGAAAATATAGAGAAGACAATTTCAATCTCTGAGACTTTGGAAAATTATGGAAAGCTATGCTTCAGAAATTGAGGACTAAGGCTTATAGATTAATAAATCCTCATCGTTTCTTTGCTACATTAGCCACACATGGCATTAGTGTAGTTGTTGGTAAGTATTGTCACGTCAATTCTGACTCATTGCTACCCTGTAAATGGTTTCCAAGGAGCAGCTGATGAGTTTGAACTGCCAACAATCTGGCTCACAGTCCAGTGCTTAACCAACAGCACCACACCAGGAGTCCAGTGTTAGTGTAACTGTTACTATTTATGATTGCTATGAAAATATGATTTCCCCTTTTACCTGATTCTCTTTTTCTAATTGTTGTTGTTGTCAGGTTCCATCGAGTTGGAACCGACTCATAGCGACCCCATGCACAGCAAAACGAAACAATGTCCAATCCTGGGCCAACCTCACTACCGCTGCCACACTTGACGCCATCAATGATGCCACCTGGCTGATCCATCTCGTTGGGGGTCTTCCTCTTTTTCTCTGACCAAACATGACATCCTTCTCCAGCGACTGTTCCCTCATGACCATATGTCCAAAGTGTGAGAGACAAAGCTTAGCCATCCTGGTCTCCCAGGAGCACCCTGGCTGCACTTCTTCCAAAACAGATCTATTGGTTCTTTTGGCAGTCCATAGCACTTTCAGTATTCTCCTCCAATGCAACAACACAAAGGCATCAATTCTTCTATGATCTTCCTCTTATTCACTGTCCAGCTTTCACATCCATATGAGGTTATTGAAAATACCATGGCTTGGGTCAGGCGCATCTTAGTCCTCAAGCTGACATCTCTGCTCCTCAACACTTTAAAAAGTTCCTGTGCAGCAGATTTGCCCAATGCAATACGTCGTCTGATCTCTTTACTACTGCTTCCACGAGTGTTGATAGTTGATCCAAGAAGAATGAAGTCCTTGACAACTTCAATTTTTTCTCTGTTGATAAGACTGTTGTTTATTGCTCCAGTGGTGAGGATTTTTGTTTTCTTGACATTGAGATGCAACCCATACCGAAGGCTGTGCTCTTTGATCTTCATCAGTAAATGTTTCAAGTCCTCTTCACTTTCAGCAAGCAAGGTTGTATTATCTGCATATCGCAGGTTGTTAATGAATCTTCCTCCAATCCTGACGCCACGTTTTTCTTCATATTGCCCAGCTTCTCATATTATTTGCTCAGCATACAGGTTGAATAAGTATGGTAAAAGAACACAATCTTGCTGCACATCTTTCCCAATTTTAAACCATTCAGTGTTCCCATGCTCTGTTCGAACAACTGCATCTTGGTCTAGGTACAGATTCCTCAGAACTACAATTAAGTTTTCAGGCATACCCATACTTCTCAATGTTGTCCATAGCTTGTCATGATCCACACAATCAGAAGCCTTTGTGTAGTCAATAAACATAGGTAAACATCTTTCTGATATTCTCTGCTTTCAGTCACGATCCACTGAACATCAGCAATGGTATCTCTCATTTCACGGCCTCTTCTGAATTCAGCTTGGACTTCTGGAAATTCTCTGTCAATGTATGATTGTAGCCATTTCTGTATTACCTTTAGCAAAACTTTACTCGCTTGAGATATCAAAGAGATTATCCGATGATTTCCTCATTCTGTTGGGTCACCTCTCTTTGGAATGGGCACAAATATGGATCTCTTCCAATCAGCCGTCCAGATAGTTGTCTTCCAAATTTCTTAGCAGAGATGAAGATAATAAGTATATTTAACTTAGCCATTGTTAAGTGCTGTTGACCCAGTTCTGACCCATAGCAACCCTTTATAGGGTTTTTGAGGAGTGACTGGTGATCTTGAATAGTTGACCTTTTGGTTCAAACTGACTTTTGCTTTAACCCACAGCACTTGTTGTTGTTGTTGTTGTTAAGTGCTGTCAAGTCAATTCTGACCCATAGTGACCCATAGGGTTTTCAAGGAGCAGCTGGTGAGCTTGAACTGCCAACCTTGCAGTTCAAACGACTTTGTAGTCTGCCGCATTAGCCCACAGTGCCACACCAGGACTAGGATTCATTAAAACCAAACACTTAGGACTTCAGTAAAGAATACAAAGAGGCACACAATATGATGACATTTCAATAAAGAAAACAAATGAAACAAGAAACAAAATGGAGGCAGACAGAAGACTTGCATTAAGTAACAGAATTCTGAAGTGATCCTATGAACAGTTATTTGAGTATACTTATCAAACAATAAATTGTATGGAGGAAATGGAGGGGAAAAACAATTATTGTAGTTGAGGAAAATTAAAAGGAGCTAAATCTTTAAGTAAATATTTAATAATACAAAATTACTTAGGCAGGTATGAGGAAGCATTGATTAGGATTACAAAACAGTAATGCGGTAAAAGTAACCATGGCTAATATACAGGTAGAGGTAGAAATGGTATTGGTGTACGGTAAGACAGATTTTTTTGTTTGTTTGTTTAGCTTTTTTTTTTTTTATTGTGAACTGGTAGCATAGTGTTTATGAATCGGGCTGCGAACCGCAAGGTCAGCAGTTCGAAACTACCAGCTTTTCCCGGGGAGAAAAATGAGGTTTTTTGCTCCTGTAAAGATTTACAGCCTAGGAAACCCTGTACAGGGTCGCTATGAGTCGGAACCGACTCCACAGCACACAACAACAACAACATGTCATAGTTTACATGGGAGAACATTAGCTTTACAGTCATCCTATTGTATTTCATTTCATTGCAATGATTACAATCCCCTCCTTGCATCATCAACAACCAAAGGTTACACCCTGTAAGCCTGCACCCTGGCCATCAACACACAGACCCTCTCCCTCCCTGAATCCAGCATCTCCAGCTGCTCCATATCTCCCTGCCATTGTCTCTGCCTCCATCTCTGGCATCATTACTCCTCTGGATCGGGTCCAGCACTCCGCTTTTCTCCCTTGATGGTCCCAGGAACCTCCTTTCCTGGACTGCAAAGTCAGCCAATCCCCTCATTTTGCTACAAAATATCTACCTTTACATTTCCAACCCTCACAGTCAGTCCTGATAGCAATTATGCACTATTGTACCACAAAAGTCTTATTCCCATTTCCTTTCATCAGACCCATCCAGACAAATTGGAAACCACTCAGTGGAGACTCTACTTTCCCCTCTGCACTCTCTGGAACTGGGCTCCCTCTTGAAAGCTTTTAAGCCAGTCACTTCTTGCCTTTGTAGCCCCCCACGTTTTGGATAAACAATGTCTAAGTTGCCCATCCCTGTCAACACTGTGTACCAAGGGAGTGGGAATGGTCCTCGCTATAAAGTTTGTTCCCTCTTTTGAGCTACTACATCCATAAGTATAGGTCAAGTGAATCAAATTGTATCAGATTACACTTTTTGTCCTCTTCTTTTTTCTTCTAGTTGAGTTCTGATCATTCAACCATTGAAGTCAGGTCAAGTGGGTACTATCTGCAAGTATGAGTGTTCTTGCACATCTCCCCTCACTTCATATCAGCTGGACACTTCACTTTCTGCTCTAGTCTTCTGTGGCCATGTGTCTCTGGGCCCAGGAGTTCCCAGGTCTTGCCATACTACTGGCCAACCAGGTCTCAAACCAGATTGACAAGAGTCTATTCAAGGTGGTCGGACTTAGCTCACAACTTCATCACTGTATTTCTCCCACTTTCTCTTATTGGGGACCAACGTGGTCACCAGCCAGACCGCATGCCTGCTCTTATATCCCGCTTCAGTCTTAGTCTTGGAAGGGGGTTTGCCATGAGGGGATCTGAATACTTGCCTTGATGGCTTCCGGGTGAACAACTTGCTTGTTCTTATAGTAGTAAATTGGACTGCCGTGATTTTTCTTTTTCCTTCTGGTCTTTCTTTCAAGAAGTATCTTCTGTTCTTCTAGCCACTCCAGGCTGGTCTGTTTGTCCTTTCATGAAGAAATTCCACCCTCAGAAGACTCTGGATGGGGTTCAGGATTCCACCTATGGTCTTATGCAATACAATGACTCCGCAGGAAGCCTCCTTCACTGGGAAAGTTCTAGCCCCATTTTAGGTATTCCAATCAGTTATAGGCTGAAGATAGACTGACAAGTTCCCTGTGGTAATGTTTCTGGCTATTCCATTCTCTCCCCTTCAAGTGTCTATTTTGCAATTGTAAGCAAGGGAACCAAGATTCAAAAGACAGTCAAGCATCTTAATGTCAGTTCCCCTCTTTTACCCATTCAAACCATGCCTCACTTAGGCCATGCACACCTGGCTAATTGTTCTCCTATCTGCCTTGCTCTTCCATTCCGCTCCCCCCTTCTTGTGTATTGCCCCCCTCCCCAGCACCCAAACTATTCTGTGTCTATCCCCTACCCTGTGCTCTACCTTCCCCTCCCTCCCCTCACCTTACTCCATGCATCCTAGGAACCAGCAATTTTTTCCCCCTTTTTGTGTGGGTTCTTTTTCTTAATCTTTTACAATAATGGTCCTATGCAGTATTTCTCCTTTTGTGACTGACTGATTTCACTCAGCATAATGTCCTCAAGGTTCATCCATGTTATAAGGTGGCTTGCAGCTTCCTTGTTTTTCTTCAGGGTAGGATTATATTCCATTGTGTGTATGTA
>NW_006408553.1:16632608-16638417 GCF_000296735.1 Chrysochloris asiatica | reverse complement strand
TTCTATTTCCAACCTTCTGAGGAAGAATCATATTGCTTTCCAGAGTGGTTGTACCATTTTACAATCACACCAGCATTGTAGGAGGATCCCAGCCTCTTCACATCCTCTCCAGGATTTATTGTCCTCTACTTTCTTGATCTTTGCTGTTATTGCTGGTATGAGATGATATCTCATTATTGTTTTGATTTGCATCTCTCTAATGGTGAATGATTGTGAATATTTCTTCATATATTTGTTGCCTGCCTGGATCTTCTACTTGGTGAAGTGTCTGTTCATGTCCTGTGCCCATTTTTAAATTGGGTTGTTTGTGTGTTTCTTGTAGAGGTGTTGTAGTTTCCTATATATTTGAGAAATTAGTCCTTTGTCCAATGTGTCATTGAAAAAGATTCTTTCCCATTCTGTGGACCCCCTTTTTACTCTTTTGGTGAAGTCTTTTGATGCACATAAGTTTTTAAATTTTTGTATGTCCCAATCATCTATTTTGTGTTCCTTTGTTTGTGTAATTTTCAAAATGTTTGGTAGTCTGTGTATGCCCTATATTAGAGCCCTCACATTTGTCCCCAATTTTCCATTGATGACCTTTATAATTCTGGGATTCACATTTCGATCTTGAATCCATGCTGAGTTGGTTTTGTATATGGCATGAGGAAAAGATTCTGTTTCAGTCTTTTGCATATCACTTTCTAGTTCTACCAGCACCATTTGTTGAAAAGACTATCTCCTCCCCATGCAATATACTTATGCACTTTGTCAAAAATCAGTTGGTTGTATGTGGAGGGGTTAATTTCTGGATTCTCGATCCTATTCCATTGTTCAGTGTATCTTTCATTGTACCAGTACCAGGTGTTTTGACCACTATAGTTTTGTAGTAAGTTTTGAAATCAGGGACTGAGAGGTTTCCAATCTTATTTCTCTTCTTAAGCAGTACTTTGCTTATCCTGGGTCTCTTTCCTTTCCATATAAAGTTTGTAATAGTTTTTTCCATCTCTTTGAATAAAGTCGTTGGAATCTGGATTGGGATTGCATTATATGTGTAAATTGCTTTGGGCATTATTGTCATTTTCACAATGTTAACTCTTCCTATCCAGGAGCACGGCATATTCTTCCACTTTTGTAAATCTCTTTTGGTTTCTTGTAGCAGTGTTTTGCAGTTTTCTTTGTATAAGTCCTTTGTTTCTATGGTTACATTTATTTCTAGATATTTTATCCTTTGGGTGGCTATTGTAAGTGGTATTGCTTTCTTAATGTCCATTACTGTAGAAGAATCTAAATGATTTTTGTATTTTGATCATATACCCTGCCACTTTGGTGAATCTTCCAATGAAGTCTAGTAGCTTTTTTTACTGAGATTGGGGTTTTCTATGCATAGGATCATATCGTATGAAAATAGAGAGAGTTTTATTGCCTCTTTGCCAATTGGATGCCTTTAATTTCCCTAACTTGCCATATAGCTTCGAATAAGACTTCCAACACAATATTGAATAGGAGTGGTGAAAAAGGGTATCCTTGTCTGGTTCTTGTTCACAGTTTCAGTTTCTCTCCATTGAGAATAATATAAGCTGTTGGTTTTGTATGTTGTTGCTGTTGTTAAATGCCATCGAGTCAGTTACGACCCATAGAGACCCTGTAAAGTTTCCAAGGAGCAGCTGGTGAGCTTGAACCACTGACCTTGCAGTTCACATGACTTTGCAGTCTGGTGCATTAACCCACAGCGCCACACCAGGACTCTTTGTTGAGTGTTTTTATCAGGAATGGATTTTGGATTTTGTCAACTGACTTTTATGCATCAATTGATATGATCATGTGTTTCTTTTTTCCTTTTTTTATTTATATGGTGGATTACATTGATTGCTTTTCTATTGTTGAACCATCCTTGCATCCCTGATATGAATGCCAATGATCATGATGTATTATTTTTTTTGATGTACTGTTAGATTCTTTTGGTTAGGATTTTGTTAAGTTTTTTTGAGTCTATGTTCATGAGGGATATTGGTCTATAATTTTCTTTCTTACTGATGTCCTTCCCTAGTTTTGGTATGAGGGTTATACTTGCTTCTTTTAATGTGTTAGGAAGTTTTTCATCCTCTTCTATATTCTTAAATAATTTGAGTAGAATTGGTGAGAGCTCATCTCTGAATGTTTGGTAGAACTCACCAGTGAAGCCATCTGGGCCTGGATTTCTTTTGGTTGGGAGTTGCTTGATGACCTGATCAATTTCTTCTTTTGTTATGGATCTGTTCAAGTCTTCTACTTCACTCTATGTAAATTTCGGTAGGTTGTGTTTATCTAGATGTATCCACCTTTTATAAGTTTTCAAATTTGTTAGAGTACAACTTTTCATAGTATTCTGTTATTATCTTTTGATTTCCTTTGGTTCCATTGTGACGTTGTTCATGTGGTTTCTAATGTGTGCTGTTTGTGTCTTCTTCCTCTTTTCTTTTGTTAAGTTTGCCAATTTTTTGTTTAGTTTGTCAATTTTATTAATCCTTTCAAAGAACCAGCTTCTTGTCCTGTTGATTCTTTCTATAGTTTTTCTGTTTTCTAACTCATTTATTTCTGCTCTAATCTTTATTATTTCTTTTCTCTTGTTGACTGTAGGTTCCCTCTGTTGGTCTATTTCTAATTGTTGGACATACTGTGTTAATGTGTTAGTTTTTGTTCTTTCTTCTTTTTGGATGTGCGCTTTTATCACAGTGAATTGTCCTCTCAGCATCACTTTTACCATGTCCCAAAGATTTTGGTGTGTTGTGTTTTCGTTCTTGTTTGTGTCTAGGAACTTTGTGAGTTCATATTTAATTTCTTATATTACTTAGTTCTTTTTCAATAGGGTGTTATTCGTCTTCCATGTATTCAACTTTATTTCCTTGGTCTTCTTATTGTTGATTTCTAGTTTTATGGCATTGTGATCTGAAAAGATGTTTTGTAGTATTTTGATGTTTGTAAATGTATGGAGGCTTGCTTTGTGACCTAACGCATGGTCAATTCTGTAGAATGTTCCATGTGCACTGGAAAATAATGTGTATTGTGTTGTTGTTGGGTTAAATGCTCAGTACACATCTATGAGGTCAAGTTGGTTTATTGTGCTTTTTAGTTCCTTTGTAACTTTGTTGTCTTTCTTTCTGGTTGTTCTATCCCTTTTCGAAAGTGATGTATTAAAATCTCCCACTATAATTGTAGATTTATCTGTTTCTTTCTTCAATTGTAGTAGGGTTTGTTTTATATATCTTGGTGCTCTTTCACTGAGAGAGTAGATATCTATTATGGTTATGTCATCTTGCTCAATTGAACCTAAATTTTTGTCCTTCTTTATCTCTGATGCTGGCTGTTTCCTTAAAGTTTATTTTATTAGAGAATAGCATTGTCACTCCTACTTGTTTTTTATTGCAATTAACTTGGTATATTTTTTTCTATATAAACCTTTAAATTTTAGTCTGTTTTTTTTTTTTTTTTCCTTTGTGTCTAAGGTATGTCTCCTGCAGACAGCATAATGAAGGGTCTTGTTTCCTATCCACTCTGCCATTTTTTGTCTCTTTACTGGTACATTTAATCCATTGATATTCAGCACAATTATCAATAGGTATGAATTAATGGCTTTCATTATGCTAATTTTTTGTTGTGCTATTCATTTCTTTATTCTGCAGGTCTTCTTGTACTGAGTTCAAGTTTTTTGTGCTATTTCTTGTTAATTTCTTCTTAGTTTTAATGTTTCCTTGTTCTGCTTGGATCTTCATCTTCATGATAAGTTGTGAAGTATTAACTTTCTTTGGGGTTACCCTATAGTCTATTAACTTTTCCCTCCATTAAGACAGTCTATTGTATCCTGAAATCTACCTGACCTCCTCACCATCTGGATCTCTGTTAATATATTTTTCCCTTCTTTGACACTGTTATTATTTTGATCTTTGATTGACCTCCCAGCTCCTTTGAATTCCTTGTTGTCACTTCTGTTCTGTTCTGGACTCTGCTATCTGTCATCTGATTTCTGGGTGGTGTTTCCACATCTGTCAATCTCTGTTTATTGTCTGTTCTTGTTTGTTTTCAGTCCAAAGAACTCCCTTTAGGATGGTTTGAAGTGCTGGATTGGCTTTGACAAAATCTCTTAACTTCTGTTTATCCTGGAATGTTTTGATTACACCATCATATTTGATTGACAGTTTTGCTAGATAGATGATTCTTTGTTGGCAGTGTTTTTCTTTTAGGGTGTTATATATGTCTCCCCACTGCCTTCTTGCCTGCATGGTTTCTGCTGAGAAGTCAGAGCTTAATACTGATTTGCTTGCCTTTGTAAATAACATTTATCTTTTCCCTGATTGCTTTTAGGATTCTTTCCTTGTCTTTGATTTTGGAGAGCTTGATTATGATATGTCTTGGAGATTTTCTTTTGGGGTCTATCTTCCTTGGAGTTCATTCAGATTCTTGAATGTGTATCTTCTCATCCTTCTAGATGTTAGGGAAAATTTTTCCAGTATCTCTTCAACTATCTCTTCTGTGGACTTCTCTGATTCTTCCTGTTCCAGAATGCCAGTCATTCTTAAATTATTCCTCTTCTTAAATTATTCCATGTTACCTAGCATGGATCTTAGAATCTCTTCAGATTTTTTTTTTTTTTTTTATCCATTTTTCTGCTTTCTCGTCTATCTTAGCAGTATTGTGAGATTTGTCTCCCAGCTTGCTGGTTCTGGCTTCCATCTCTTCAGTTCTACTCCCTTGCCTTCTCAGTGTATTGTCCATTTCTGATATTTTATTATTAATCATCTGGACCTCTTTTTTCAGGTTTTGAATTGTTCCAATGCTGTATCTATCTTGTTTGATTGCTCCTGTAGCACTTTCCTGACTTCTTCCTTATTTTCCTCCACCCCTCTGTGGAGCATTTGAATTTGTCTCCATAGCATTCCTTTGAATTCCTTCTCAGGCAGATCCAATGCCTTCTCTTCTTCTAGTGGGAAGTCTATTATGTTTCCAGATCATTTGCCTCAGTTACTCTTTTCCATTTTGGGACATGTGCTGAAATCTTTTGTTGATTTGGGGGGGACATTTCCTATAGTTAGGTGCATTTTCAATGATTAAATGACTGTGTATATTGCTGTGTTGTTAAACTTACTGAGTGTGTCCTGGTGGATGTGATCTGGAGATAAGCTTCCCTTTTTACATGTAATGCCTAGCAGTTGGTACTGGCTCCTGTCTTGATGGTGGGATTTTATGGAGTATGCTTGTAGCTTGGCTATATGGCCATGCTATATGGGAGAGAAAGCTCCCACCATCAAGACAAAGGTGAGATCAAAAGGACCCAAAACAAACAATATAAAACAGAGACAAAACTACCACTCAAAAAATACATGAATAAAACTGTAGCTGACTGACCAGTAGTTTTTGCTGTGGAGGTCAGTGTGCATGCACAGTAGAAACCTTCAACAATGGGTGGGGGTGTCCACTCGCTTAGGCCACTTCTCTAGTCACCAGCTTGGAGTTGTGCAAATACTTATTGAGAAATTAATGGAAGAGAGATGCTCTTATTTTTATCTCCGAATGTCAGTCAGGTATCTACATGTGCACAGTGTAATTCTCAAATATCTGCACCCTTTTGTGTTGTAGTTGGTGTTGGCTCTTGTCTTTTATGTTAGGATTTTACCAATAAGCAACATTCTTCTCAGTGGAGAAAAGATTGAAGTTGTCAAGGACTTCATTCTTCTTGGATCAACTATCAACACTCGTGGAAGCAGCAGTCAAGAGATCAGACGACTTATTGCATTGGACAAATCTGCTGCACAGGAACTTTTTAAAGTATTGAAGAGCACAGATGTCAGCTTGA
>NW_006408553.1:16630465-16632260 GCF_000296735.1 Chrysochloris asiatica | reverse complement strand
AGGTGGCATCATTGATGGCATCAAGTGTGGCAGCGGTAGTGAGGTTGGCCCAGGATCGGACATTGTTTTGTTCTGCTGTGCATGGGGTCACTATGAGTTGGTTCCGACTCGATGGCACCTGACAACAACAACAACAACATATGGTTTGGCTGTATGACCAGACCTGATTTTTCTTGCTGGGTAGGCAGGACTAAAGGTCATGCCCAGGTCAACTTTAGGGCTGGGTCCCAGAGTCAGATGTCATAAGAAGCCACCAAAAGATCAGCCCAAGTGATCAATGGAGCTCCATCCAGGGACCTCCTCACTGTGTTATATGAAAACTCTGGGCACAACCTGGGCCCTTTGGGGGGTGCACTCCCACCCACCTGACGGTGTCCAGGCTGGGCAGAGAGGGTATGACAGAGGAGCGGAGGATAGAAAAGTGTAAAATCCATCACACCTTTTTTTTTCAGATGCTGCTCTGTGGTTCTTAGTGCTATATCACTTTATCAGACTGGCTGTGTCCCCGCCATCTGATCACAGCCCAGGCCGAAGGACCACAGGGAGCATCCCACACCTAATAGATTAAAACATTGCTGCATTTGCCTTTCCACAGTTAGATTTCTCCACCGGTGGGTGTGGGAAACTGATGCCTTCAACCTTATTCTAGATCCAAAACTCTGGAGCTGCTCCAGGAAAGCACATTCTCTGGTTTTTCTGTGTCTCTGTCGAGGAGCCTCTCTTACATGACTCAAGACTTGAGTAGTCAAACTTGGGCATATTAAAGATTCATTTAAAGCCTAAAGAATATGTACTAAATAAGTACATGTTTACAAAGTACCTCCTTGGGTGTTAAAAAAAAGACACAAGGAGGAGAATTATCTCAGGTAAATGTTTGTTGACAGCACGATTAGCAACATGTATAGGTAACAAAGGTTAGTGATGGCTGTGATAGTTTTAATCAGCAGACATTAATGTTTACATTTCCACATGCTCTATGAGAAATGCAGGAACTGCTAGTGTTTTAAATACTGATCCTATTACCTCTGTCTGTGGTTTGAAATGGCACAAGTTGATCTGTTTTCCCTAAGTATGGAGGGTACAGCTGCAGATACAAGTGAATTGACGACAACAGCTACAGGGGAAAAACAGAAATGACGCCTGGAGGAGGAGAAGCATTTGGTCTTAGGAATTTCATATAATACCAATTTTTGCATAACCATCTGGTCTTTTGAACTTAACCATGTAGATTAGTGAGGAGTAGGTGTAGTTTCTTTTATATATTGATTCGAGTTCAGATAATATGAGGTTTTTTTTGTTTGTTTGTTTTTTTAATATACTAATAGCATGCACTGGATGGAAACATTTGTGCAGAAGAAGTAGATGCTTCAAGCCAAGATAAAAGCAGAGACTCCAGACCTCATCAAAACAGACCAGACAACAAAAGACACTTCACTTCTTCATCTTATTAACCCAGATCCTGATGAGAAAAAATCGGAAGTCAATACAAAATAATACTGTATATTTTATACTTTGGTGAGTCAATATGTATTCTTATGCCAACTGCTGAGCACATATCCTTCATTTATATTGTAATATAAAACAGCTATTAAATCAACTTCAAATTACTACTGAAGACTTGAGGAAAAGAACTCTTCCCAATATATTTAAAAATGAATTCCCCTAATTAATAGCTACAATAAAAAAATTAATGCTTATACATGAGCAAAGACATATCATTACTCATAGAATATAACTGAACAATCTTTATAGCTTTCTTGATTCATTTATTTACTCAACAAGATTTTATTGAATA
>NW_006408553.1:16597028-16628115 GCF_000296735.1 Chrysochloris asiatica | reverse complement strand
TCACTCTCCACTCTAGTCCTCTGTGGCTATGTCACTGACTCTGGGCCCAAGAGTCCCCAGGTCTTGCCACACTGCTGGCCAACCAGGTCTTCACCCTTCTCTCATATGTTTTTGATAGTAAGGAATCCAGAAGCTACTTAGCTATGAGGTTCTGATTTGGGACCTTTTTGAAAATTGCAGTCAAGTTGTTGACCGCAATTATTGAAGTTGGAGAATTCATTTCCAAGCACAGTTATGTGGCTGAGGGCAGGAAGCTCCAGTTGCTTGCAACGTGGTCACTTCCATAGGATTGCTCATGAAATGCCTGTTGGGTTCCTCTAGTGCAGGTGATGAAAGAGAAAGGGAAAGGACAAAGGAAGGAAGTGAAGAAAGGGAAAAGAAAGGAAGGGATGAAAACAAGTCCACCTCAGAGGCCTTACTCTTTTATAAATTAATCTTGGAAGTGACATAACATTACTTCTGCTTTTTTCTATTGGCTCAACATATCAGTTCCAGTGCACTATTTGGGGTGTGGAGTGAATGCACAGGGTGAGATTACCAGGAGGTGGAGACTGTTGAGGCTGTCTTGTAGACTGCTTACTATTTTCTCTCCATTATTAGTCAGAATCAACTTGAGAGCAATGGGTTTGTATAACCATGTTTTTTTCTATTGGCAACTCATTGTGGTTGTGGATGTTGATACATTGCAATAAAACTAGTTACAGAAGAGTCAGTGAACACTTGCACTAAGACCTGAAGTATGAGAAGAAACTACTGATACCACATATTAGATTTCTATCCACCCTCTACTTTTGTATTATAGATTTTTTATAGAGAATACAGTGAGTGAAGTAGAATGGGATTAAAGTTTAGTCATGGTTCTTCCAAAAATGGAATTTGGCTCCTGAGTAAATTCCAGCATCCTTAAAGGCAGGTAACAATGCAACGTGGCAGAATTCACCCAGATCACCAGGCCAGAAAGAAAGGGCAAGCTTTTTAAACCAACTGAACTATCATTACAAGAACAACTGGATGAGGGATTTCACTGTCTTTTGTAATTATGTTATTATTTCTCTAAGGCTGAGGTTTCAGAATAATCTCACACACACATATAGACACACAAAGTATACATATTAAAGATAATTTAAAAGGCCTATAATAACTCTAAGGAGCTCTGGTAGTGTAGTGGTTATGAATCAGGCTGCGAACCGCAAGGTCAGCAGTTCGAAACTACCAGCAATTCTGTGGGAGAAAGGTGAGGCTCTCTGCTACCATAAAGATTTACAACCTTGGAAACCCTGTACAGGGTCGCTATGAGTTAGAACCAACTCCATGGCACATAACAACAACAGCGCCATAACTCTAATACATTTTAAAGTAGAGGTATCAACAAATTAAGCTTTATGGTTCCTTATATGCCCTCCCTATTCCAAAGCTGATACTTCCATTTAAGGATGAATCTATAATGCATTCCTTCACAAGTCAAATACTGCTTCTTGTTACTTAAAAATGCTTTTAATTTGATCACCATTCTTGCTGACTTTGCTTCAGGCCTCATAAAAAACACACGCAAAAAATTTTTTACTGCATTGGATTAAACCTGATGCTCAGTGTTTGCCAGATCCACTCACTGCACTTGACAGAAGCAAACACTATCTGGAGTGTTTGGAGAAACATCAGTCAGAATATCATTAGCATATTGTTTTCCATATGCAGGAAATGGAAATTGAAAAGTCTGGTCAGGTTTAGAAATCCTGATGTGACCCACAGATTCCTTAGCTAGATGTTCTGTGCACCAGCCCCTGCCCAGCTCTCATGACCTATCTGAAGTGTTGGCACCATTCATTTGATTTATTTATCTGGGTAAAGAACACTCTTTACCCAGATAAATAAATTTCAGAATTGACTGTGTAACACAAATGTAATAACCAGTAGAATATTAAAAATCTTTGAAATTAGAGGCAAATCAACAATGTTCTGTGCCGGTCAGAGGGAGAAATGGGAAACCAGCCAATCACACAGACCTCTGAAATCTCTGACATCTCTTTATTAGTTTGTTGGTATTGTTAAGTGTTAGCTAGCTGGTTCTGATTCATATTTTTGTTGCTAATTACCATCAAGTCAGCTTCATCTCATAGCAACACTATACACACATAATAAATCACTGCCTGGTCCTATGCCATCCTCACAATTGTTGTTAGACATGAGCCCATTGCTGCTGTCACTGTGCCAATCCATGTCCTTGGGGTCTTCCTCTTTTTCATTGATGCTCCACTTTACCAAGCATTATGTCTTTCTCCTCTGGTAGTGTAGTGGTTACGAATCGGGCTGCGAACCTTAAGGTCAGCGGTTTGAAACTACCAGCCGCTCTGTGGGAGAAAGATGAGGCTTTCTACTCCTGTAAAGATTTACACCCTCGGAAACCCTGTACAGGGTCGCTATGGGTTGGAACCGACTCGACGGCACTTAACAACAACAACAACATGTCTTTCTCCAGGAACTGTTCCCTCCTGATAACATTTTTGAAGTATGAGAAACAAAGTCTCACCATCCTGGCTTCTAAGGAATATTCTAGTTGTACTTCTTCCCACAAAGATGTGGTTGTTCTTCTGGTAGTCCCTGGTATTGTTAACATTCTTCTCTGACACCATATTTCAAATGCGTTGACTTTTCTATGGTCTTTTTCATAGTCTAACTTTATTGAAAATAGCATGGTTTGGGTCAGATGCACCTTACTTTACTTCTTTGCTCTTGAACACGTAAAAGAGGTGTTGTGCAGTAGATATGCCTAATGCAATACATCAGTTGATGTATTGACTGCTGTTTCCATAAATGTTGATTGTGGATCCAAGCAAAATGAAGTCTGACAACTTTTCTGCTTTCAGCCAGCATCCATCTGACATCAGCAATGATAGTCATAGTTCCACATCCTCTTCTGAATCAGACTTGACTTTTTGGTACTTCCTGTGAATGTATGGTTGTGGCCATTTATGAATTATCTTCAGCAAAGTTTTACTTGCATGTGATACTAATGATATTGTTCAATGTTTTCTGTATTCCATTGGATCATCTTTCTTTGGAATGAGCACAAATATGGATATTTTCCAATCAGTTGGTCAGGAAGTTTTCTTCAAATTTATTGACATAGATTAGTGAGTGACTCCACTACTTCATCAGTTTGGTGAAATATTTCAATACATATTGTATAAATTCCTGGAGTCTTGTTTATTGCCAATGTCTTCAGTGTAACTTAGACCTCCTCCTTTAAACCATCAGTTCTTAATAATATGCTACCTCTTGAAGTGGTTGAACATCAACTATTTCTTTGTGGTATAGTGACTATGTATGCCTTATATCTTCTTTTGACGATCTCTTCATCATTCAATATTTTACCTATGTTGTTAAGTGCCATCAAGCTGGTTCTGACTCACAGCAACAAAGCAAAAAAAACATCCAGTCCTGTGCCATCCTCAAAACTGGTTTTACACTTGAGCCCATTTTTGCTACCACTGTGCCAATCCATCCTGTTGGGGATTTCCCTCTTTTATGCTGTTCCTCTAGTTTACTAAGAATGATGTCCTCCTCCAGGGATTTGGCTCTCCTGATAATAGGTCTGAAGTATGAGAGACTAAGTCTGCTCAACTTGGCTTCAAAGAAGCATTCTGGCTGTACTTCCTCCAACACAGATTTGTTTATTCTTCTGGCAGTCAGTGTTACCTTTAATATTCTTCTCCAATACCATAAGCAAAGACATGAGTCTTACAGTCTTCCTTATTCATTGTCCAACTTTTACATGCATATGAGGCCATTGAAAATATCATGGCTTGGTTTGGGAGAACTTTATTCCTCTAACTGACATCTTTTAAAGAGGTCTTGTGCAGCAGATTTGCCTTTAGTATGAGTTGCACCACAAAGTAAAGAAAGCACAACTGGAATAGTAAATAATATCACAATCAATGGAGAAAATACTGAAGTTGTCAAAGACTTCATTTTGTTTGGATTCACAATCACTATTCATAGAAGCAGGAGTTAAGAAATCAAAAAATAATTTCTTGTTGTTGCTAAGGTCACACAGTGACCCTGAATAGGCTTTCCAAGGAGTGGCTGGTGAGTTTGAGCCGTGTACCTTGTGGTTCAAACTGATCTCGCCATCCAGTGCTTTATCTCCCAGAGCCACATCAGGACTCCAATTTTGCTTAGAGAATCCTTCAATATAGCAAGTCAAGACTTGAATGTTTTCTCCAGTTCTTTCAGCTTGAGAAATGCTGAGAGTGTTCTTCTCTTTTGGCTCCCTAACTACAGGTATTTGTATTTTCACTATATTACTTTAATTTGTCTTGTTGAGCTGTCCTTTGAAATTTTCTGTTTAGCTCTTTTATTCTTCCATTTGCAATAGCATCTCTAGGATGGAGATGGAATTTTAGTTATCTTCTGACATCCATTTTGAACTCTTCTTTCTTTCTGTCTTTCTTTAATGACCTTTTGCTTTATTCCTTTATGATGTTCTTGATGTCATTTCACTTCTCTGGTCTTTAATCATTAGTATCCAATTCATGTAAGCTGTTCTTGAGACATCTCTAAATTCAAGTGGGATAAATTCAAGGTCATATTTTGGCTCTTGAAGACTTGTTTTAATTTTCTTCACCCGCAGCCTGGATTTGCATATTAGTAACTGATGGTCTGTTCTACAGTTGTCTTCTAGCCTAGTTTTGGCTAATGATATTAAGCCTCTCCACAGTCTCTTCCCACAGAGGTAGTTAACAGAATTCCTTTGTATTCTATCTGTTGAAGTCCATGTAAATAGTTACCTTTTATGGTGAAAAATAGGAACTTGCTATGAACAATTTGTTGGTCTTGTAAAATTCTATCATGGTCTTCAGCATCATTTCTATCATCATGATCTTATTTTCCAGCTACTAATTTTTCTTTTTTGTGTCTAACCTTCACATTCCAATCACCAGGAATTATTAATATATCTTGATTATATGTTTGATGTATTTCAAACTGAATTTGGTAGAATTCTTGAGTAACATCATCACTGGCTTTAGTGGTTGGGGTGTAATTTGAAAAATAGTGGCATTAACTGATCTTCCTTGTAAATATATGGATATTATCTAATCACAAACACATCCCTGTGCTTCAAGATCGATCTCAAAATGTACCTTTTCATGATGAATGTGATGCCACCCCTCTTCAATTTGTCATTCCTGGCATAATAAAACAAGATTGTCATATTCAAAATGGCCAATGCCAGTCCATTTCCACTCACTAATGTCTAGGATATAGATCTTTATATACTCCATTTCATTTTTGACAACTTCCAGTTTTCCTAGATTCATACCTCGTATATTTCATATTCCGATTAACAGTGGTTTTTTATAGCTGTTTCTTATTTTGAGTTGTTACCCAATATCGATTGAAGGTCCTGGTAGCTTTATTCCATTTGTGTCATCACGGCTAATACAACTTTGAGGAGGTTGCTCTTTCCAAGTAGTAAGTATTTTCATTGCCTTCCAACCTGGGGGGCTCAGCTAGTACCAGTGTAACTGACAATGTTGCAGCATCTACCAGCAGTGTATCTGACAATGTTACACTGCTATTCATAAAGTTTTCAGAGACTAAACATTCGGAAGTGGTCTGCTCTCCTTCTTCATAGTTTATCTTAGTCTGGAAGCTTTGCTGAAATGTGTTAACCATGGGCTACCCTGCTGATATTTAAAATAGTGGCATAGCTTCCAGCATCACATTAACACACAAGTCACCACAGTATGACAAACCAACAGATGATTGGTGATTTCAATTCATAGTGGCTCTTCATAAGATTTCTAAGGAAGAGCTGATGGTTTTGAAACTCTGACCTTGCATTTATCCATCCAGTGGTTATCCTATGTTACCACACCAGCCCTCAGGACTCAGATCCTTCAGGCTTTCTCTCAATGTTTCTTGTTCTCATTCTCACTTTTGCTGTTGTATAGTTGCTTATTCTTTCTTATTTACATTCACATACAAGTACAAATACATATCTAAAAGCTAGATTCAGCTAACCCTGACCTTACAAACTAAGAAAAACTTCAGACATTAACTACAACAAATGTGCCCAAGGTCCTTTTTGAAACAGGCTTGGCCCAAATTGACTTGTTCACATTTAGAGTGAATTGCCCTATTTACTCTTTTACTCTTTTTACAACTTGGAAATATACCATCAGAAGGCTTGTTGTTGTTGTTGTTTGGTGCCATCAAGTTGGTACCAACTCATAGTGACCTAACGCACAGCAGAACAAAATACTGCCCGATCCTTGGCCAACCTCACTACTGCTGCCATGCTTGAGCCCATTGATATTGCCACTTTGACAATCCATCTCGCTGGGGGTGTTCCTCTTTTTCTCTGACCCTCCACTTTATCAAACATTATATCCTTTTCCAGTGACTGGTCCCTCTTCACAATATGTCCAAAGTATGAGAGATAAAGTTTGAACACCCTGGCCTCCAGGGTGTACTCTGGCTGCACTTCTTCCAACATGAATCTGTTGGTTCTTTTGGCAGTCCATGACACTTTCAATATTCTCCTCCAATACCATAACTCAAAAGCATCAATTCTTCTATGGTCTTCCTTATTCACTGTCCAGGTTTCACATGCATTTGAGGTTATTGAAAATACCATGGCTTGGGTAGCACACCTTACTCTTCAAGCTGACATCTTTGCTCTGCAACACTGTAAAAAGGTCTTATGCAGCATATTTGCCTAATGTAATATGTCATTTGATTTCTTGACTGCTGCTTCCATAAGTGTTGATAGTTGATCCAAGAAGAATAAATTCCTTGACAACTTCAATCTTTTCTCCATTGATAAGAAAGAATGTTGTTTATTGGTCCAGTGGTCAGGATTTTTGTTTTCTTCATATTGAGATGTAATCCATACTGAAGGCTGTACTCGTTGATCTTCATTAGTAAATGTTTTAAGTCATCTTCACTTTCAGAAAGCAAGGTTGTATCAACTGCATATCACAGGTTGTTAATGAGTCTTCCTCTAATCCTAATGCCAAGATTAGAAGGCTAGATTATCCTTAACTGCAAAAGACCACCAATAATCTAAGATCCTGGAATATGCTGAGACAACACCAGAATATGATCATTTGGAAGCACTATGGCATGCTTGCTGAATCCTTTAATCAATTAGCTCAGTCTCTAGAGACAGCTGTCTAATTCAGGTTTATCCTAAATCTTTAATCATCCTGAGGAAGTTTGTATCTTAATACAAAGGTGCTATATATTCATATAATTTATTTATACACTTAACCATCAAAACAAAGTATTCAGTTACTCAATATTTACACAATGCTTTCAGCATTTTGTGCTAGACACACTTTCTTTTCTTTCAGGATCATAGTTAATATATTGAAAGTTGCTTTTCAATGAAAAAATGCATAGATATTCATTCTACAAAGTCAAAGCTGGCTTGTTCTTGTATCAGCAAACTCACTGAAGCAGCTGAGTTACTATATTGTTGAAATTAATTATTGAAATAAAGACATGCTTTGTTCTATTTTAAAAAGAAGATAAAAGCCTGAAAAGCTAAAAGTGGTTTTCTGTTGCAGTTAATGTGCAATGTGGATTCTAACACAATTAGTTGACTTTGGAAAGTTATTTTTATATAACCTATGCCTTCATTTAAGGAGCTCTGGTAGCACAGTCGTCATGAGTTGGGCTGCGAAGCTTAAGGTCAGAAGTTCAAAACTACCAGCTGCTTCACGGGAGAAAGACAAAGCTTTCTGCTCCTGTAAAGATATACACCTTCGGAAACCTTATACAGGAGGTGCTATGAGTTAGAAACGACCTTACGGCACACCACCCCCTCGCCTTCATTTAACCCATTTATACAGTCACTTACTCATTCAAAAGTATTCATTGCCTTCTAGGTGCAAAATCTTGTGAAGGAAAATGGAAATATAAAAACAAATAATACAGAGGTTCCAGTATTTGAAATCTCTTTATTTGGTAGGTCTATGAATTCTCCTTTCCCTGGGAGGCCATCAAAATGCTAAACAGACTTTCTTCTCATCCCCCAAATCTGATATTTCTCTGAGAAATATGTTCTATCAATAATTCTCTGTTTTGCTCTGACTAGTGTCCATTTATCCTTAATAAAATTTAATTCACTTAATTGAAAATGTTCTTTCTGGTATTTAGGGTTCTATAACAAGTATAAATCAATGATCTAACCAGAGCCATCTTAAATTCTTGCACTTGTTTGCTTGGTAGTTACATTTTACTTTTTTCAACATTGGTAACAATAAGTTCTCTTTAAAAATGAATTAAAATAACATTCTCTTATAATTATATTTGAGGAATAAGAGAAAAAATGATGCTCCATAACACAATTTTGTACACCCTTCATATATCAGTAGGTAGTACAATTTTTTTTCCCCATTTTTCTAAATTGACTTTCAGACTCTAACTTCCCTTATGAACTCTAATTTCCAAGAACACATCCGTGTATTGAGAGGTGAATCACTAGTAACTTTCATGGGAAGTTAAATCAACCTCCATTTTATTTCAGTATAGCATTTACACAGTGATTTCTCAGAAATTAAAGGGGCAGATAATCAGCATCCCAGAAGGTGAAATGTAAGGAAATCTCACAATGATATAATTCAGATGTTTGCATATTTCATCAGGCTCAATATTATAGCCTCTCATTGCCTCATCCTGAGGATTCAGTCCATTAAAGTGTCAAGATTCTGCACCACTTCTCTTTCTCTTTTCTTACCATTAGTCTCTCAGTGTTCATGTGAGTAAGAACCAATAGATCAGCTAATCCAGATCTTAGTGGGTTTTTTTTGAACCATTTAACAGAGAATGAATATATAAAAATAATAGCAACCTAACTTGACATACATAGCTGAAACCAAAGCTCTCTGGCATCATAAAATTAGGGAACAAACAATATTATTACCTATTTTTCCCACTTTCTTCCTGTTACAGGAGCCCAAGTAAAGTGGTTAACTACTTGGTTGCTTTATGAAAGGTCAGAGGTTCAAAAACTCACTTTCTCTAAAGGAGAAAGAACCAATAGATCTGTTTTGGAAGAAGTACAACCAGAGTGCTCCTTGGAGGCCAGGATGGCTAAGCTTCGTCTCTCCTACTTTGGACATATTGTCCGGAGGAAACAATCGCTGGAGAAGGATGTCATGCTGGGTAAGATGGAGGGTCAGAGAAAAAGAGGAAGACCCCTAACGAGATGGATTGGCCATGTGGCATCATTGATGGACTCAAGTGTGGCAGCGGTAGTGAGGTTGGCCCAGGATCAGACATTGTTTCGTTCTGCTGTGCATGGGGTCGCTATGAATCGGTTCTGACTCGATGGCACCTGACAACAAGAACAACTAAAGGAGAAAGACATGGCAGTCTGCTTTCACACAGATTTACTGCCTTGCAAACTGTATGAGGTAGTTCTTCTCTGTCCTCTAGGGTTGCTGTAAATTGGGGTTGCCTGGATGGCAGAAGATATTGTTGGTTATTGTCACTGTTAAGCACTGAAAGTGCTCTTTGAAAATGTAAACTGAAGTTCTCACAACAAGTACTTGTGATTGTTACCTTGTTGGAAACAGGGTCTTTAAAGATATCATCGTCGCCGCCGTCGTCGTCGTTTTGTGCCGTGGAGTCGATTCCAACTCATAGCGACCCTATACAGGGTTTCCGAGGCTGTAAATCTTTACGGGAGCAGAACGCCTCATCTTTCTCCCGCGCAACAGCGGGTAGTTTTGAACTGCTGACCCTGAGGTTCGCAGCCCGATTCGTAACCACTATGCTAACAGAGCTCCTGAAAGATATCATAAGTTAAATTATTATGAGCTCATACTGGAGTAAATTAGTTCCTAATCCAATATGACTGGTATTGTTATAAAATTAGGAAAACAGACCAGAGACAACTAAGTGCAGAGGGAAGTGGGCCATGTGAAGACAGAGGGAAGAGTGGTGTGATGAATTTACAAGCCAAGCAATGTTAACAACTGCCAGAAAACACCAGCAGCTAAGAAGAGGCAACGAAGGACATTATGACTTCCATTTAGAACTGACCTATTTCAACAAAGAGTAAAAATTATTCATGTGATTTCCATAGTAGCAGTTTCCACCTGCATTGACCATATCTATATTTCTAAATAAGATTTTCTTGTATGATAATCCAGGGATTCACAATAAAAAGCTGATTCCAGATAAAAGTACAACACAGGGTTTGGAAATGTTATTGTGTCAGAAACCAAGGAAGTCTCCAAAATTGAACTGAATCATATTAACAAGTCACAGGAGCTTCCAGACTCAGGCTCACATTGGTTACCTAGAGGATAATTTCAAAATTAAAAAATACATATATAATAACCCTAAGAAATCAAAACACACATGAATTTTTCACAAGGATCAACCATGATATGGGTGAATTTGGTGTTATGTATGTCTTTGGTGCTGGCTGTGCAGAAATATCTTTCCTTGCCATTGAGTTGGTTGCAAGCCATAGCGACCCTGAACAGGGTTTCCGAGGTTGTAAATCTTTACAGGAGCAGATAGCCTCATCTTTCTCCTGTGGAACCTCTGGTAGTTATTAACTGCTGACCTTGTGGTTCGCAGCCCAATTCATAAACACTACACTACCAGAGATCCTTAGAAGTTGGTAATCCTTAACCAAGTCCTCATAAACAAACCATACTTGTGGTTTATTGACTTTGCAAAGGCAATCAACTGTGTGGATAACAAACAATGAATACCATTGTGAAGAACAGGTATGCTAAAACACTTAACTGTGCTAATTAGGAACCTGTACATAGACTAAAAAGTAATTATTTTAACAGAAATGAGTGGATACTGAATTGTTTAAAATCAAGAGAGGTGTGAGCCAAGGTCTTATCCTTTCACCATATTTATTCAATCTGTATGCTGAGCAAATAATCTGAGAAGCTGAGTTGTGAGAAGAAGAAAGTGGCATCAGGGTTGGAGGAAGAGTCATTGAAAACTTACTGAAGGAAGAAGTCTAAGGTTCATTGAAGGAAATGGCAAAGACCAAGGCTAAGACAAAGGAATTGATGGAATAAAAATTGAAGTATTTCAAGAAAGGCAGCACTGGAGGCACACACTCATCTATGACAAGAAATTTGGAAGACAAATATCTGGCAGACTGATTGGAAGAGATCTGTATTTGTGCCCATTACAAAGTGAGGTGACCCAACAGAATGTGGAAATCATCAGACAATATATTTGATATCCCATGAGAGTAAAGTTTTACTAAAAGTAATACAAAAATGGCTGCAAGCATACATTGACAGAGAACTTCCAGAGGTTCAAACTGGATTCAGAAAATGACATTGCTGATATCAGATGGATGTTGGCTGAAAGTAGAGAATAATAGAAAGATGTTTAGCTGTGCTTTATTGACTATGCAAAAGCTTTTGATGGTGTGGATCATGTATGAGTATTCCTGAACACTTAATTGTGCTCATGAGGAATCTGTACGTGGACTAATAGGCAGCTGTTCCAACAGAACAAGAGAACACTGAATGGTTTAAAATTTTAAAAGGTGTGTGACAGGGTTGTATTCTTTCACCATACTTATTTAACTTGTATGTTGAACAAATAATCTGAGAAACTGGGTTATATGAAGTAAAACATGGCATCAGAATTGGAGGAAGACTCATTATCAGCCTGTGATATGCAGATAATTCAATATTGCTTGCTGAAAGTGAAGAGGACTTAAAGTATTCACTTTAAGTAAATACATTACTTAAAGTGTTTACTTCAGTATGGATTGCATCTCAATGTATCTTAAAGTAATTACTTCTGTATGGATATTAAAGTATTTACTTTGGTATGGATTGCATCTCAATGTAAAGAAACCAAAAATCCTCACCACTGGACCAATAAACAACATTCTTACCAACAGAGAGAAGATTGAAGTTGTCAAGGACTTCATTCTTCTTGGATCAACCATCAACATTCATGGAAACAGCAGTCAATAAATAAAATAACATATTGCACTAGGCATATCTGTTGCAAAAGACCTTTTTAAAGTTTTGAAGAGCAAAGATGTCAGCCTGAGGACTAAAGTGTGCCTGACCCAAGCCATGGCATTTTCTATAACCTCATATTCATGTGAAAGCTGGACAGTGAATAAGAAAGACCATAAAATAATTGATGCACTTTAGCTTTGGTGTTGCAGGAGAATATTGAAAGTGCCATGGGCTGCCAAAAGAACAGTGCAGCCAAAGTGCTTCTTGGATGCCAAGATGGCCAAACTTCATCTCTCATTCTTCAGACATATTGTCAGGACGGACCAGTCGCTGGAGAAGAATGTCATGTTTGGTTAGGTGGAGGGTCAGAGAAAAAGAGGAAGACCCCTAGTGAGATGGATTGGCCAAGTGACAGCACCAATGGGCTCAAGTGTGGCAACAATTGTGAAGTTGGCCCAGGACCAGGCAGTGTTTCGTTGTGTTGTACATAGGGTCTCTATGAGTCAGTAGCAACTCGATGGCACCTAACAACCAAAACAACATATGCAAATAACACTCTAGAATGAGCACTGGATTGTGAACTCAAGGTCAGTGGTTCAAACTGACTAGCCATTCCTTGGAAACTCTATAAAGGGTCACTATGAGTTGGAACATATCACTTAACAACAACAACATATGGCATTGTAGGATCAATACTGGACTGCTAACAGCATTTTTTTATTTGACACTCTCTCTCCCTTAAAGTCCAAGCTAACAATATTTCTACTGATATAAACTGATAATATAGTGATACTACCACTCATCAAGGATGTCTGGTAGCATAGTGGTTAACAGTAGGGTTTCTAACCTCAAGGTCAGCAGTTTGAAACTGCCAATGTTTCTGTGGGAGAACGATGAGGATTTCTGCTTCCATAAAGATTTACAGCCTCAGAAAACCTATACAGGGTCTCTATGAATTGGAACCAATTCCACGGCACACCACTATCACAACTCATCTGTCAGTTTGTCATACTGTGGTGACTTGCATGTTGCTGTGATTCTGGAAGCTATGCCATGGTATTTTAAATACCAGCAGGGTCACCCTCAGTGGACAGGTTTCAGCTGAGCTTCCAGATGAAGAGATTTGGAAAAAGGAGAGATGGATTACTTCCAAATATTTAGTTGCTGAAAATATTATGAATAATCATGGAACACTGTCAGCATCAGAACACTGAATATTGAAACATGATGAAGAGCGCCAGGATACTGTCAGATATAGTGCCAGAAGATGAATACCTCAGGCTGGAAGGGACTGGAGAACAGCTGCCTCCTCAAAGTAGAGTTGACCATGATAAAATGAATAGTAGAAAGACTTTGGGACCTTCATTTCCTGATGGGGTACAACTCAAAATGAAGAAAAACAGCAGTAAACATCTATTCATAATCAGAACATGGAATGTACAAAGTGTGAATCTAGGAAAATTGGAAGTTGTCAAAAATGAGAAGAAATCCACAAACATTGATATCCTAGGCATTGTTGTTGTTTTTGCTGTTAAAGGCCATCGAGTCAGTTCTGACTGATAGTGACCCTGTATAGTTTCTGAGGAGTAACTGATGAGATTGAGCTGCCAACCTTGCAATTCAAACCAATTTTGCCATCCAGTGCATTAACCCATAGCACCACATCAGGACTCCATCCTAGGCATTACTGAACTGAAATGGACTGGCATTGGTCATTCTGAATCTGATAGTCACATGGTTTACTATGCAGTGAATGGTAAATTGAGGAGGAATGGTGTTGCATTCATCATCAAAAAGAACATATCAAGATCTGTCATAAAGTACAACTCTGTCTGTGAAAGGGTAATATCCATACATATACAAGGAAGACCAGTTAATACCACTATTATTCAAATTTACAAAACCATCACTAAAGCCAATGATGATGAAATTGCAGAATTCTGACAAGAATTCTGCAAAAGAAAGGCTACTAATCTGACAGTCAACAGTTCAAAACTACTAGTTGGTCCATGGAAGAAAGATGAGGATTTCTGCTCCTGTAAAGATTGACAGCCTCAGAAACCCTGTACAGGGTCACTATGAGTAGGAACTGACTCCATGGCACATAACAACAACAACCAACGTCTTCAGTCTGAAATTGAACAAACATGCAATCACGATGTGTTGGTAATTGCTGTTGATTGGACTGTAAAGGTTGGAAAAAAAGAAGAAGTATCAGTACTTGGAAAACATGGCCTTGGTGACAGAAATGATATTAGAGACTGCATGATAGAACTTTGCAAGACTAATGACTTCTTTATTGCAAATATCTCTTTCAAACAACATAAAGACAACTATACCCATGAACCTCACCAAATGGAATACACAGAAATCAAATTGACTACATCTGTACAAAGAGTCTGTGGAAAGCTCTATGTTGTTGTTGTTGTTATGTGCCATCGAGTCGGTTCCGACCCATAGCGACCCTGTACAGGGTCCAAAAAAAAAAAAGGCCAATGGCATACTGTTGAACAGACCATCAATTGCTCAAATGCAAGTTCAGGCTGAAGCTGAAGAAAATTAAAACAAATCAGCAAGAGCCAAAATATGATTTTGAACATATCCCACCTGAATTTAGAGATCATCTGAAGAACAGATTTGATGCAATAGGCACTAACAGCAAAAACCAGAAGAGTTGTGGGGTGACATTAAGAACATCATAGAGGGAGAAAGCCAAAAATCATTAAGAAGAACCGAAAGAAAGAAAAGACCAAAATGGATATCAGAAGAGACTTAAAACTTACTCTCCAGCAAAGAAATGTTAAAACAAATGGAAGAAATGGGGAGGTAAAAGATCTGAATAGAGAATTTCAAAAGACAGCTTGAGATGGCAAAGCCAAACATTATAATGAAATGTGCAAATGTGCAAAGACCTGGAGTTAGAAAACCAAAAGGGAAGAACATGCTCAGCATTCCTCCAACTGAGTGAATTGAAATGAAAATTCAAGTCTTGACTTGAAAGATTGAAGAACTCTATGGGCAAATATTGAATGATGCAGAAGGCATCCAAATAAGGAGGAATAAACATAGAGTCACTGTACCAGAAAGATATGTTCAACCATTTGAAGAGGTAGCATATGATCAAGAGCCAATGATACAGAAGGAAGATGTCCAAGGTGCATTGAAGGCACTGGCAAAGAACAAGAGGCAGGGAATTGATCTAATACAAATCGAAATCTTTCAGCAAACAAATGCAGCACTGTAGGCACTCACTGATTTATGCCTAGAAATTTGGAAGACAATTAGCTAGCCAGCACACTGGTAGAGATCCATGTTTGTGCTTATTCCAAAGAGAAGTGATCCAACAGAATGCAGAAATCATTGGATCGTATCATAAATATCCCATGCAAACAAAGTTTTGCTGAAGATAAGTCAAAAATAATTGCAACCATACATTGATACAGAGCTTCCAGAAGTTCAAGCCAGATTCAGAAGAGGACATGTTATGAGGTATACGATTCCTGAGATTAGATGGTTTGGGGCTGAAAGCTAAGAACACCAGAAAGATGCTTCAAGAGGCTTACCTTTACTTTACTGACTAGCAAAAGCTTTCGATCATGACAACTATGGACAGCATTGCAGAGAATGAGTATTCCAGAATGCTTAATTGTGCTCACTAGGAACCTGTACATAGACCAAGAGAAGGCTGTTTGAACACAACAAGGAAACACTGAATGGTTTTAATTTAGGAAAGGAGTTCACCAGGGTTGTATTCTTTTACATACTTATTCAATCTGTATGCTGAGCAAATAATTTGAGAGGCTCAATTATATGAAGAAAAACGTGGCATCAGAATAGGAGGAAGACTCATTGACAACCTGATATATGCACATAATACTACCTTTTCTGGTGAAAGTGAAGAGGACTTAAAGTACTTAGTAATGAAGATCAAGGAACACAGCCTATTGTATGGCTTGCACAACGTAAATAAAGCAACATTTCACACCACTGGATCAATAAGTAACATCATGATAAATGGAGAAAAGATTGAAGTTGTTGAAGACTTCATTCATTTGGTTTGGATAGTTGATAGTTATCAACATTCATGGAAGCAGTAGAAAAGAAATTAAACAACATATTGCATTAGGCAAATCTGCTGCCCAAGTCCTCCTTAATGTACTGAAAGACAAAAGATAACAGTTTGAGGACTAAGGTGTGCCTGACATAAGCCATGATTTTTCAATAACCTCATATGCATGTGAAAGTTTAACAGTGAATAGGGAAAACCATAGAAGAATTGATGCATTTGAGTCATGATGTTGGAGGAGAATATTAAAAGTATCATGGAATACCAAAAGAACAAACCAGTCTGTGTTGGAAGAAGTCCAGGCATAATGCCCCCTGCAAGCCAGGTTGGCCAGACTTCATCTCACATATTTTGGACGTATTGTCAGGAGGGAGCATTACTGGATAAGGATACCATATTTGGTAAAATGGAGGGGCAGAGAAAAAGAGAAAGACCCCCTACCAGATGAATATGCACAGTAGTATCAGCGATGGGCTCAAATGTAGCAATGTTTGTGAAGTTGGTAGAGGACCGAGTTGTGTTTTGTTCTATTGTTTATAGGGTCACTATAAGTTTATACCAACTTGAAGGCACCTAACAACAAAGATTCCCTTTCAGTCTAAGCTAGCAATATTTCAACTGATATTACTTTCTCAAGTGTCTTAGCATTCACCTTACAAGGTTTTACTCCATTTGATGAGCTCCATAGATCTAGAAAGGTGAATAATCACATTTATAGCCCTTTTATTTCTGCTGAGATGGTTGAATGGATCTATAATAGATCTATAACTCACACACCTAATCTCTTTAATTATCCTTTGTGACTTTTGATACTCCTGAGGACCTACTCAAATGGTGTTAGGAGAAAGATGAGGCTTTCTGCTCTCATAAAGATGTACAGCCTTGGAAACTGTAATGTAGGGTCACTATGAGTCAGAACTGACTTAATGGCACAGGACCATTACTACTACACCCCAAATGGTATAGAGCCTCACTTTTGGTTTTCTTTCTATAGCATATTGCCATGACAGTTAAACTCTTAATTTAGCATCTTTTGCTAGATGGATAAACTGAGAATTTCCAAATCTCCATTATTGTGTTTCTTTTTCCTTCACAGCTCTTCCCTTAGTCTATCCATTTTCTCTCACATTGCATAATAAACATCAAGAGGGAACTCAAAGGCATCTTCAATATTTTGTTTGGAAAGCTCCTTAGCTAAGTGTCCAATTTAATCATTTATTGGTTCTGCTTTCTAGGTAACTTCAGGACATAATTACACCTAGCTTTTGAGTTATGGTGTTGGAGGAGAATATTGAAAGTACCATGGGCTTCCAAAAGAACCAACAGATCATTGTTGGAAGAAGTGCAGCCAGAGTGCTCCCTGGACGCCAAGATGGCCAAACTTCGTCTCTCATACTTCAAACATATTGTCAGGAGGGACCAGGCACTAGAGAAGGATATCATGTTTGGTAGGGTGGAGGGTCAGAGAAAAAGAGGAAGACCCCCAGCGAGATGGATTGGCAAAGTGGCAGCATCAGTGAGCTCAAGCGTGGCAACAGTAGTGAGGTTGGTCCAGATTGGGAAGTGTTTTGTTCTGCTGTACATAAGGTCACTATGAGTCAGTACTGACTCGATGGCTTCTAAGAACAACAAGAGTTCTGGTGTGGTGCTATAGAATAAGCACTGGACTACTAATCAAAAGTTCAATGTTCTAAGCTGCTCCTCCAAAACTCTATATAGAATTGCTATGAGACAGCACTTATCAACAACACAATACTCTTAACCCCATCACATAGCTAATCTGATGTAAGGGAGTTTCTCAAGGATGCGACATGCAACACCTATTTCCTTACTGGAGATAAAAGGGGAGAGAAGTAAGCTGAGAAACAAAATCCCATTGCCACCAGAAAAGGAGAGCCAGAAGTGGAGTGCATCCTTTGGAAATGTGCCTGCATTGTGAAGATTCTAGAAGCTGGGGAAGAATGATGCTAAGCTGCATGAAGATCTGCAAAGAATGATATATCTGCAGATGCTGCGATCAAGATGTATTGAAAATTATTGGTAATTAGAATGCAAAGGTTGGAAACAAAGGGGAAGGATTGGTAGTTGGAAAATATGGTGTGGGGGTAGAAATGATGATGGAGATTTCAAGAGAGAATTTTGCAAAATTAATGACTTATTCATTGTAATACCTTTTTAATGGTGGAAAAGTTCAATTATCATCAGCCAAAATAAGATCTTGAGTAAACTGCGGAATATGCCATCAATTGCTCATATACAAGTTCAGACTAATGCTGAAAAAAAAAATAGAAGCCCAAACATGACTTTGAACATATTCACCTAAAACTGATTTCATAATTAGACATGAATGACTGAAGACCAAAAGAATTATGGGATGACATCAAGAACATACACAAGTTGTTGTTAAGTGCCATCCAGTCAGTTCTAACTCATAGTGACCCTGTGTAGAGTTTCAAGGAGCAACTCATGAGTTTGAGCCACCGATCTTGTAATTCAAACTGACGTTGTAGTTCAAACCAACCACGTGGTCCAGTATATTATCTCACAGCACCACACCAGGAACCCAGACAGGAAACAAAATGCATTTAAAAGACAGGAAAGAAAGAAAAGACCAAAATGAATGTCAGAAGAGACTCTGAAACTTACTCTGGAGCACAGAGAAACTAATGTGAATGGAAGAAATGAGGAAGTAAAAATAGTTGACCAGAAAATCTCAAAAGGCATCTCAAAAAGACAGAATGAGGTATTATAATGAAATGTGCAAGGATTAGAAAACCAAAAGGGAAGAGCACACTCAGCATTTGTGAAGCTGAAAGAAATGAAGAAAAAAATTAAGCCTCCACTTTGAGTATTGAAGGGTTTTCCACCCACCCCCCAAAAGTTGACCCAATGGAATGCAGAAGTCATTGAACATTATCATTAATGTCACATGTAAGTAAAATTTTATTGAAGATAATTAAAGAATGGTTACTGCAGCATATCTACAGGGAACTGCCAGAATTCAAGCCTGATTCAGAAGAGGACATGGAATGAGGGATGTCGTTGTTGATGTCATATGGATCTTGGCTATAAGCAGAAAATACCAGAAAGATGTTTAATTGTGCTTTATTGATTGCAGAAGCTTTTGACAGTGTGCAAAGAATCATGACAAGCAATGGATAACATTGCAAAGGTTGGATATTTTGTTTGGATCCAGAGTCAAGAAATGAAACAATATATTGCATTAGGCAATTACAGTGCACCTGACCCAAGCCATCATATTTTCAATAGCCTCATATGCCTGTTAAAGTTGAACAATGCTTAAGAAAGACCGTAGAACAAATGATATATTTAAATTATGGATACTAAAGCAAAATGTGAATAATGAATAAGGAAGACTGAAGAAGAATTGTGGCTTTTAAATAATGATATTGTTAAAGGAACACAGGAATGATTGTGAGGATGAAGCAAGACCACGCAGTATTTCGTTCTGTTATGTGCAGGATCTCTCTATGAGTCAGAAATGCTTTAATGCCACCTAACCTAATAACAAGTGGAGGGTCAGCAAAATGAGAAAGACTCTCAATGAAATGGATTGGTACAGTGTCAGCAGCAAGGGTTTAAACATAACAATATTTGTAAGGCTGGTGTAGGACTGGGCAGTGTTTTGTTTTGTTGTGCATAGGGTCACTATGACTTGGAATCAACTCGATAGTACCAACAACAATAGCAACATAGATAGCATTCCAAAGAACGGTTATTCCAGACCACTTAATTGTGTTCATGAAGAACATAGACCAAGAGACAGTTGTTAAAACAGCACAAGGGTATAATGAATGATTTAAAATCAGGGAAATTAAAAAAAACAACAATTATTGCTTTAGTATGCTGGAAAAATGATCTGAGAATCAGGGTTATATTAAGAAGAACATGGTATCAGGATTGGAGGAAGACTCATTAATAATCTATGATATGCAAATGACAAAACTTTGCTTGCTGAAAGTGAAGAACCCTTGAAATTCTTACTGATGAAGGTCAAAGTTCACAGTCTTCAGTAAGGATTGCACCTCAATGTAAAGAAAACAAAAATCCTCACAACTGGACCAATAAATAACATCATGATAAATGGACTCAAGACTGAAGCTTTCATAGACTGCATTTTTGCTTGGATCCACAATCAACTCATGGAAGCCACAGTCTGGAAATCAAAAGATATATTGCACTAGGCAAATCTACTACAAAAGACTTCTTTAAAGTGTTAAGGAACAAAGATTTTAGTTTGAGGATCAAAGTGCATCTGACTCTAGTCATGGTATTTTCAATTGCCCCATATTCATGTGAAAATTGGACAATGAGTAAGAAACAATGTAGAAGAATTAGTGCATTTGAATTATGATTTTAGAGAAGAATATGGACAGTACCATGAACTTCCAGAAAAACAAACACATCTGTCTTGGAAGAAGAACAACCAGGATGTTTCTTAGAAACTAGGATGGTAAAACGTTGTCTTGTTCTTTGGACATGGTGCAGGAAGCAGTAAAAGAATACACAGTTTACTATGAATGTTGAAAATGCGGTGGACTCTCAGAAAAACGAACAAATCTGTCTTTGAATAAGTGCAGCCAGAATGCTCCTTAGAAGTGAGGGTGGATGAACTTTCTGACATACTTTGGACTTGTTATCAGAATGGACCAGTCCTTGGAGAAGGACATCATGATTGGTAAAGTAGATTGTCAGCAAAAAAGACTGGGGAAGCGTAGGGGCACTGAGGAGGTACACCTAATTATGCTAAAAAGAGTAAAAGAATCTTTCTCATAGGAGGTTTCATATGATGATGACTTTTCCTATTTCATGTTTTAACAGAAAGGAATGTTCAAGAAGTGTAATTTAAGACCCTGTGACAAATTGGTATGTTCTTTTAGGTCTCTGGAGACCTGGATCTGAAACACACCAAGTACATCAGACAGGCAGCTGCCTGGCCCCTACACCTTCAACCTACCTGATTGCAGAGAAAGAATACATTGAGAAGAACATTCCTTTTAGAAATTGAAATTGATGCTCCCTAGAGCATGATACACTGATGAATTGCACTATGCAGGGATATTCAGATTTTGTGCTCAACCTTCGCCCCTACCTGCGTTCCTACTGAATTTACTCCAAAGGGAATATAGAACAAATACTAAGAATAAATCAGCCTTCCTTTTTTTTTGATCACAGCTGTGACTATGACTAAAAAGGAAAAGTCTATGAGAAATAACCTTGATTCATAATACTATGCATACTGGGTGAATGGCTCAATAAAGCACAATATTTCAGATGGATGGCTGGGGTGAGGTAACATCACAGACAGCAAAGAGCACAGAGAACTCCATACATAACATGGTGAAGCTCATCAGAGAGTGATGAGGACTGTTAGCAATACGCTAGCTTTATGTTCATTGTTTCTTAATTGATGTAAATCACCTTTGAGGCATGTGGGGGAGGAACACATTCTTGAAGGAACACAAATAACAAGCTTTGCTTCTCCCACCAGCAAAGCTATTTTATCAATAAAAAAGTAATTGAAAATCCAACTGAACCTGAGAGGAAACAATTCTCTGAGAGAATTGTAAGGGACAACACAATAGTCTCAAGTAGAAGAAGAAAAGGAATGAACACTTCAGAAGTACTTTTGATAGAAAAGAGCAAACATTTTTGTCGTTTGCTTATTGTTTGTTGTTGTTGTTAAGTGCCATTGAGTTGGTTCTGACTCATGTCAACACCTTTAGGATTTCCAAGGAGCAGCGGGTGAGGTTGAACTGCCGACCTTGCAGTTCAAATTGACCTGCAATCCAATGCATTAACCCGTAGCACCACACCAAGATGTCTCTTTTTTCTTCTTGTTGCTGTTAAGTGCCATCTAGTGGATTTCAACCCATAGCGACCCTGTATAGGGTTCCAAGGAGCAGCTGGTGAGCTTAAACTGTCAACCTTGCAGGTCTATGGTCCCGTAAATTACTAAAGTCAAACACCTGTAAAATATGCAGTGTGTCTTTAGGGATTTCTGTTCTTGATAGTATAATTCTACTTCCCCCCCCCCAATAAATGTCAAATTGATCTTTCAAATTTCTAAGTCATTCAAAGGAACATTGACAAAATTAAGCAGTTCCAAATAATGCCAAAAGGCAGATTTATGGACTGGCTGGTATGTTCAAACCACTAAGTTTTCAGTTAACAGCTAACTAACCCCAGTGTCACCAAGGCTCCCTGATAATATAAAAGCCATCTCTTGAATATAGTTTTAAAAAGTCAGGTTCCATAATAATAATAAACCATTTATTAAACTTTTTCTCTACACCAGGAACCCTGCTAAAGGACAATGCATTATAGTGCCAGCAGCTATATATTATTCCATTATTTAATCTTGCCAAAATCCTTACACAGCGTTTATTATCTCTAACCTCCCTCCTTATTTACAGATGAGGAAACAGCAAAACTGATTATTACGTAATTTGCTTAAGAAAACAGAATTAAAACGTCTTCTTAAATAAGTCTGTTGTGAAAACTTGTGCTGGATACTTAAACAGAATTTGGCCAAAGAAAAGTATTTAAATAATTCATTCAATACCCAGTACTCTGCCATGTTCTGGGGTTACGAGAGGATGAGCTGTATAGGAGCTATGGTTGTTGTTTACTCTCAACTTGATTCTAATTTATGGTGATCTCATGAGTGCAGAATAGAATTGACCTTTCTAAGAAAATTCCCAGGCCTCAAATCTAAGGTGTCTTTGAGTTGGTTTGAACCCCAAACCTTTTGGTTACTAATTGAATGTTTAATTTGACTGCCCACAACCATATATATATAGGAGCACAGCAGTCTAAGTACTTGGGGTTGTTTTCTAAATTTATAATCAAATATTGGATGGAAGGCATACATGTATTAAAATTATAGAATAAGAGGCACTTTTTAAAAATGTTTTATTGTGAATTATGTGATAGCTTACATGGGAGAACATTAGCTTTACATTTATCCTATCATATATCATTTCATTGCCATGGTTACAATCCCCTCCATGCATCATCAAACAACCAAAGGGTATACCTTGCAAGTCTGCCCAATGGTCGTCAGCACACAGCCCTTCTCCCTTTCTGGGTCTAGGGTCCCCAACCGCTCCATCTCTCCATGTCATCATCTCTGCCTCCATCTCTGGCATCACTCTTTCTCTGGGTAGGGTTGCACACTCCATTCTTCTCCCTTGATGGTCCCAGGGACCTCTGCTCCTAGACTACAAAGTCAATCACTCCCTTCCTTTTGCTTCAAAATGTCTACCTTTACATTTCCAAGCCTCACAGTCACTACAGATAGCAATTATTTACTATTGTACCACATGAGTGCTATCTCCATCTCCTTCATCAGCCCCGCCCACACAGATTGGATATTACTCAGTGGAGATTCTACCTTCCTCTGCACCCTCTGGATCTAGGCTACCTCTTGAAATCTTGTAAGCCAGTCACTTCTTGCCTTTGTAGCCCCCCTATTTGGGGTAGCCAATGTCAAGAGGCACTTTTTAAATTGCCACATGATCAGTAATCAACAAGACAATGGGGAATCTATTTTTGCTGACCCTCTACCAAGTCTAAAGACCCTCAATGATATGGATTGGGACAGCAGCTGCAACAATTGGTTCAAACATAGCAACAGTTGTGAGGATGGCACACGACCTGGTAGTGTTTCCTTCTGTTGTACATACGGTCACTATGAGTTTGAATTGATTCAATGGTGCCTAACAACAAATGAGGAATTTATTCTGGTCTTCCACACTGATTATCACCACCACTGGAAGTCATTTCTCACTGGAGAACTTCCATTTCAAGAATATAGTTTGGAAACTTTCTGTCACATATCTTGCCTATAACATTGGAAAATAGCAAGCTACACCTTACCTAAGGTTACAACACCTATGACTTGACATGCGGAATGGCTAAACTTGGATTATCCCCTAAAATTAGAAGTTTGAACAGGACTCTGTCAAAACTGGGATGCTGCTTCTTTTGCCAATATTGTGCTGTTGCTCTTTATGCCTTCCTTATTACTGAATTCCACCATTCATCTGTCAGTTCATCATACTATGGTGGCTTGTGTGTTACTGGTATTTTAAACAACAGCACAGTACACCAATAGTGGACAGGCTTGAGCTAAGCTTCCAGGATAAGATAGACTAGGAAGAAGAAGAGGTGAATTACTTCTGCATATTTAGCCACTGAAAACCTTATGAATATCAGATACCACCAGAATGCTGAATACAGAAACATGAGAAAGAGCACCAGAAAATTGTGAGATACAGAGTTTGAAGGTAAGCCCCTCAGGTTGAAAGGTGCTGAAAATACCACTGGGGAAGAGTTACCTCCTCAAAGCACAGTACATTGTGATGACAGAAATGGAGTAAAGCCATCAGGATCTTCATTTGCTGATGGAGCACAACTCAAAATGAAGAAAAACAGCTGTAAACATCCATTAATAATCAGGAACATGGAATGTATGAAGTATGAATCTAGGAAAATTGGAAGCTGTCAAAAATGAAATGGAATGCATAAACATCGATATCCTAGGCATTAGTGAGCTGAAATAGACTGGTATTGCTATTTTGAATCTGACAATCATGTAGTGTACTATGCAGAGAAAAGACAAATTTAAGAGGAATGGTGTTACCTTCAACTAAAAGAACATTTCAAGATCTACCTTGTAATATAATGCTATCTGTGATAGATAGCATCCATATGCCTACAAAGAAAACAAGTTAATACCACTAATACTCAAATTTACACACTGACTACTAAAGTCAGTGACAATGGAATTTAAGAATTCTAATATCTTCTTCAAAGTAAAACTGATCAAATATGCAATCAAGATGTACTGATAACTGCTGGTGATTGGAAAGCAAAAGTTGAAAACAAAGAGGAAGGATCATTAGTTGGAAAATATGTCATTGGTAATAGATATGATGCTGGAGATTGCATGTTAGAATTTTGTAAGACCAATGACATATTCATTGCAAATATCTATTTTAAACAGCATAAAAGATGACTTATACATGAGCCTCACCAGATGGGACACACAGAAATCAAACTGACTACATCTGTTGGAAGATACAGTGGAAAGCTCCATCATATCATCAGCCAAAAGAAGGTCAGGGAAAATGGCTACAACAATATACTGACAGTAAAACTGGTTATCAATTGTTTATATTCAAGTTCAGGCTGAAAGTGAAACAATTTGTTAAAAGGTCACAAAAGCCAAAATATGTCCTTGAACATCTCCCACCTGAAATAAGAAATCATTTCTAGAGCAGATTTGATTATATTAGACATTAATGATGGAAGACCAGAAGAGTTGTAGGATGACATCAAGAACATCATACAGGAAGAAAATAAAAGGTCATTAAGAAGATAAGAAAGAAGAAAAAGACCAAAATGAATGTCAGAAGAGACTCTGAAACTTGCTCTTCAGTGTAGAGTTGTTAAAGCAAATGAAAGAAATGAGGAGGTAAATGAGCTTAACAGAAAATTTCAAAGGGCAGCTTAAGAAGACAAAGCCAATTATTATAATGAAAAGTACAAAGACCTTTAGTTAGAAAACCAAAATTAAGAACACTTTCAGTATTTTTCAAACTAAAAGAACTGAAGAAAAAAATCAAAGCCTTGAATTTAACAATATTGATGGATTATATGGACAAAATATAAAATGATACAGAAAGCATCCAAAGAAGATGGAAGGAGCACAGACAGTCACTGTACCAGAAAGAAATGACTGATGTTCAAGCATCTCAAGAGTTAGTATATAATAAAAAACCAATGGTACTGAAGGAAGAAGTCCAAGATGCTCTGAAGGCATTGGAAAAGATGATGGAATTGGTGGCATCAAACTTAGTCTTCAAGGTGACATCTTTGCTCTTCAACACTTTAAAAAGGTCTTGTGCAGCAGAATTGCCTAATGCAATACTTCGTCTGATCTCTTGACTGCTGTTTCTGTGAATGTTGATAGTTGATCCAAGAAGAATGAACTTCAATATTTTTTCCGTTGATAAGAATGTTGTTTATTGGTCCAGTGGTGAGGATTTTTGTTTTTTTTTGACATTGAGATGCAATCCATACCGAAGGCTGTGCTCTTTGATCTTCATAAGTATATGTTTCAAGTCCTCTTCACTTTCAGCAAGCAAGGTTGTATCATTTGCATATCGTAGGTTGT
Organism: Chrysochloris asiatica; assembly: GCF_000296735.1. Lineage (NCBI taxonomy): Eukaryota > Metazoa > Chordata > Mammalia > Afrosoricida > Chrysochloridae > Chrysochloris > Chrysochloris asiatica. The sequence goes on along the minus strand of NW_006408553.1, from coordinate 16,601,870 downwards.
TAATGAGTCTTCCTCCAATCCTGATGCCACATTTTTCTTCATAGAACCCAGCTTCTCGTATTATTTGCTCAGCATACAGGTTGAATAAGTGTGGTGAAAGAACACAACCTTGTCGCACACCTTTCCCAATTTTAAAACATTCAATGTTCCCATGCTCTGTTTGAACAACTGCTTCTTGGTCCAGGTACAGATTCCTCATGAGCACAATTAAGTGTTCTGGAATACTCATACTTTGCAATGTTGTCTATAGCTCGTCATGATCCACACAATCGAAAGCCTTTGCATAGTCAATAAAGCACAGGTAAATATCTTTCTGATATTCTCTGCTCCGTAGAAGGCAGGATTACAAGACTTTGTCTCTCATATTTGGACATATTATCAGGAGGGACCAAAGGAGAAGGACATCATGTTGGTAAAGTAGAGGTTCAGCCAAAATAAGTAAGACACGCAATAAGATGGACTGACACAGTGGCAGCAGCAATGAGCTCAAATATAACGACTGTGAAGATGGCACAGGATGAGGCAGTGTTTCTTTCTGCTCTGTATGCTATTTGCTATGAAGAAGATACAGAGTAGAGGACACCTAGCCACAATTATAACATTGCTGAGTTTGATGTCCTTAGGAAAATCTCAGAAAAACAAAATAAAATTTAGTAAGTTTGATGCCACAGAGTCCTGGTATGTCACTGTAGGATAAGGATTGGACTGCTAGCAACAGATCAGCAATTCAAAACCACCAGCCACTACTGGAAACCTTATGCTATGAGTCTATAGTAGTTAATAACAACAACATGTCATGGTATTAAGTATTCAGAGTAGCAAGGTGAATTCAAGGCAGTCATTTGTGGAAAGACTAGAGATATATAGAAATATGGAGGCTAAAAAGAAATTAACAGAAAGAAAGTAAAATAAATGTACATATATTTGTTGATTCCATAATTTGCCTACTTAGAACAAAGGAATGAATTAGACAGGAAGAAACATGAAATAACATGATTTTTTTTTCCCTCTAAAAGTTGTCAGTTTAGCACAAGATATCACGCATGAACCCAGGAGTTACAAAATAAAGCATAGCAATCTAAATAAAATGTCATGAGCAGTCAAGACTCAGTCAAATGCTACTCTTTCATGACCAGGCAGTGACCTTCTAAATGATCAGTAGGATTTGAACATATAGACTTATTACAGAATAGGGAAGACATTTTTGTTTTTTTGAAGAACTAACAAGAGAAAAAAACAAAACTGAAACAATTAAGAAGGGGGAAATAAGCTGTTCCATTTGGTGAATGCAGAGGACATGAGAATGAAAATATTTTGATGGGCACCTGTGTTACAAATCCTCCCACCCTCTGTTATCCTCACCATCTATACCTGACCTATGGTCCTTGACTTGTGTCTGTCACCCTTAGTTTCCCAGTTTGTATTTTACTTCTACTTATTATTATTAGTTTCTCATACCTGAGAAGTTAGAATCCCTATATTTTCCTTTTTCTCAGGGTAATGTCTTCCCCAGACTAGCATAAGAGGCTCAAGAGTAACATGGCGAAGGAGAGGGAGAGATGGTAAAAGGATCTGCACAGACCCATGCAGAGTTACTCTCAGGGATTGAGATTCTGTGGTAACTGGATCATTCATTGGAAGCCCAATTATTTGCTCAGTGCCAGACAATGAACACCATGGACACCTCTGACAAGCACTCACATTTTCAGATGCTTCTCGCTTCATAATGAAGGCTGAGATCACTCACTTTGGTATTCCATACTAATCACTAGGTGAACGCAAGTAGAGATCAATGAGTTCTTCATTATCAAGAGCCACTCATCTGCCTCATATATTTGCTTCTCTCCTACAGTCCCACATTCACACAACTCTCTATTTCCATAGGTCACACATCAGAACAATGAATATCTGCATCAGAGATATTGATTTCCTTCTAAGCTGTCTCATAAGATTAAAAACACAGGAATCCCGGTGTGCTGTAGGATAAGCACTAGACTGCAAAGTCAGTTTGAATCATAAGGTCAGCTGTTCAAACTCACCAGCCACTCTTTAGAAACTCTACAAGGGGTTGCTTTGAGTCAGAACTGACTCGACAGCACTTCACAACAACACATGCCACTGAACCCTGGAAGACCACACTACCAAAGAAGGACATTTTCATAGTTAACTAGTACTGCTATAGCAGAAATACCGCAAGTGGGTGGCTTTAACAAACAGAAACTGAATAACTCACAGTTTGTTGTTATTTGCTATCAGGTGCCATCAAGTTGTCACCGACTCTAGTGACCCTATGCACAGCAGAACAAAACAGTGCCCTATCCTGGGCCAACCTTACTACTGTTGCCACGCTTGAATCCATCGATGCTGCCACTTGGCCAATCCATCTCATTGGGGGTCTTCCTCTTTCTTTCTGACCCTCCACCTTATCAAACATGATATCCTTCTCCAGTGACTGGTCCCTCCTGATAATATGTCTGAAGTATGAGAGACGAGTTTGGCCACCCGGCCTCCAAGGAGTACTCTGACTGCCCTTCTTCCAAAAAGGATCTATTGGTTCTTTTGGCAGCCCATGGCACTTTCAGTATTGTCGTCCAACACCATAACTCAAAAGCATCAATTCTTCTATGGTCATCCTTATTCACTGTACAGCTTTCGTATGCATATAAGATTATTGAAAATACCATGGCTTGGCTCGGGCGCACCTTAGTCCTCAAGCTGACATCTTTGCTCTTCAAGACTTCAAAGAGACCTTGTGCAGCAGATTTGCCTAATGCAATACGTCGTTTTATTTCTTGACTGCTGCTTCCGTGAGTGTTGATAGCTGATCTAAGAAGAATGAAGTCCTTGACAACTTCATTCTTTTCTCCATTGATAAGAATGTTGTTTATTGCTCCAGTGTTTTCTTTACATTGATATATAATCCATACTGAAGGTTGTGCCCTTTGATCTTCATCAATAAGTGTTTTAAGTCCTCTTAACTTTCAGCAAGCAAGGTTGTAGCATCTGCATATTGTAGGTTGTTAATGAGTCTTCCTCTAATCCTGATGCCACGTTTTTCTTCATATAACCCAGCTTCTCAGATTATTTGCTCAGCATTAGGTTGAATAAGTATGGCGAAAGACTATAACCTCGCTGACTGATTGGAAGAGATCCATATTTGTGCCCATTCCAAAGATAGGTGACCCATCAGAATGCAGAAATCATCAGACAATCTCTTTGATATCCCATGCGAGTAAAGTTTTACTACAGGTGATACAGAGATGGCTGCAAGCATGTATTGACAGAGAACTTCCAGAGGTTCAAGCTGGATTCAGAAGCCGTGGAACGAGGGATATTATTGCTGATGTCCGATGGATCTTGGCTGAAAGCAGAGAATATCAGAAAGACTGTTACCTGTGCTTTATTGGCTGTGCAAAGGCTTTTGATGGTGTGGATTATGACAAGCTATGGACAATATTGTGAAGTATGAGTATTCCAGAACACTTAGCTATGCGTATGAAGAAACTGTACCTGGACCAAGAGACAGTTGTTCAAATGGAACATGGGAACACTGAATGGTTTAAAATTAAGAAAGGTGTGCGACAATGTATTCTTTCACCATACAACTCACAGTTTAGGAGCCTAGAAACCCAAATTCAGCATGCTGATTCTCAGAGAAGACTTTCTCTTTCTGTTGGCTCTGGAAGACGGCTCTAGTCTCTTTGTGCTTCTGCTCCTGGATGATTTTCATATAGCTTAGTATATTTCTTCCCTCATCAATAGGAGGTTCTCAGTGCAGGAAGCACAGGTCCAAAGATGTGCTCTGCTTCCACTCTTCTTTCTTGGTGATACTGAGGTTCCTCTTTTTCTACTTGCTTCATTCTTCTTTCATATATTGTAAGATAAATTTGATGAATGTCATTTCCAAGGGAATCTCCTCTTACATCTTTTCAGAGCTGTGCTGTAAGTAAGGCTGTAGCATGCCATCCTAATGTAGCTCATCACATTATATCACAACATTAGGACTGCATCATTACGGAACTGCTAAACCAGTGATAATCATTGTGTAGCCAAGTGGACACAAATTAAGCAGATGGGAACACGGAATTTAATCAATGATGCTGTTAAGAGTGTTTTGACTCATAATGAAAGTGTATAGGGTTTCTGAGGAGGGACTGGTGGTTTTGAATTGCCAACTTCATAGTTAGCAATCTAGTGACTATCATACACGGCCATATGAGGACTACTTAATGGATGATAGATATGAAATGTCAGACCTGTCATGGCTGCTAGTCTGTACTTCTAAATTCCCTGGTAAGAATATATGTAGGGTGCAACAGAAGGATATTGCCTCATTTTACTTGAAAAGATTATCTCATTGGCTGTGTTATTGTTGTTGTTAAGAGCCGTTGAGTCAGTTTCAACTCTTAGTGACACTTTATATGGTTTCTGAGAAGTGACTGGTGAGTTTGAACTGCCAACCTTGTGGTTCAAATCGACCTTGAGGTCTATTGCTTACACTACAGTGACATACTAAGATTCCATAGAAAAACTAAAGGCTTTGGTATGCTGACCATGATGAAGGTCCTGTTCATCAAAAAAGCTATAAATGATCACTAATTGCTGCTGTTCTTCATCAAGTATCCATTTTCCTTTCTTCTCATACTAGAAAAGAGGACCACTCCCGCACTGTCAATCCATGATGATTAAATGGGGCTTCAAAAATGGGGATATGGCTGTTTATGCTGGACGTGTGGCCAGAGACGGGTAAGGATCACGTGGAACCTCGGCTACTTGGGACAGAGACATTGCCATGCTGCAATGAGTCTCAATGACTGGTAAGACTGAGGAATTCGCACTGAC
>NW_006408553.1:16587491-16595933 GCF_000296735.1 Chrysochloris asiatica | reverse complement strand
ATGCTTATGAGGAACCAAGATGTAGTCCTTAGAATAGAACAAGGGGATACTGAATAGTTTAAAATCATGCCAAATATATGCCAAAATTATGTCCTTTTGATACAGGGTCAGGCTACAAAAAAGTAGAAAGTCATGAAATATAGTGTTTGTTGTTGTTATGTGCCGTGGAGTCGGTTCCGACTCATAGCGACCCTGTACAGGGTTTTCAAGGCTGTAAAGCTTTATGGGAGCAAAAAGCCTCATCTTTCTCCCATGGACCAGCTTGTAGTTTCGAACTGCTGACCTTGTGGTTCACAGCCCAATTTATAACCACTACGCTACTAGAGCTCCTTGAAATATAGTGTAAAATAGGTTTAATAAAATATGAATAAAGAATACCTGCAAGGCAGACTTTCCATAGACAGCAGAGTCTCCTTGTGCTTACAGTGTAAGGTGTATTTACAGTGAGAGGTTAGGCAGTAGAAGCGGTTCCACTTGATTTCCACAAAGAGACATGCTTCCTGTTTTCATAGTTCTGCTCTCATGTGTTATCCTTTTTCCTATGCTGCATGCATCTGACATCCAGGATGAAGTCTAAGATTTCAAGATGTAATCCACTTGCCTAGATGTCTAGAATACTCGACGTAACCGATTTTGTGCCTGTGCTGTAAACTGGTTAAGGTAGAGGTTAATAGGTAGATGAAGGTTAACAATCTCTGTTGGATAGCTAAATAGGGAGGGAGGGAGGGCTCACAAGCCCTGCTGAGTTCTGGATGCACAAGCATTCTGACCCATCTATTCTTTGTATTTGGAAGTTTTTATGGTTCAGTTGATCTTTTCTGAGCAGCCACAAGTAATTTTCCTCAGTAATTTTCCTCCTGTTTCCTTACCCTAACACTTTCTTTCACCACATTTACTCAATTTGTATGCTGAACAAATAATACAAGAAACTGAACTATATGAAAAACATTGTATCAGGATTGATGGAAGATTCATTAACAACCTGTGATGTGCAGATTATACAACCTTGCTTTGCTGGAAGTGAAGGGGATTTAAATACTTTGATGAAGGTCAAAGACTATAGCTTTCAGTATGATTTGCACCTCATTGTAAATAAAATGAAAATCCTTACAACTGGACAAATAAATAGCATCATGATTGAAGTTGCCAGATACTTCATTTTACTTGGATACACAATCAAAACTCATGGAAGCACAGTCAAGAAATCAAATGATGCACTACATTAGGCAAATCTGCTGCAAAAGGCCTCTTAAAAGTATTGAAGAGCAAAGATAACAGTTTGAGAACTAATGTGTGCATGACCTAAACCTTGGTATTTTCAATAGCCTCATGTGCATGTGAAAGTTGGACAATGAATAAGGAAGGCCATAGAAGAACTGATGCATTTGAATTATGGTGTTAGAGAAGAATATTAGAAGTACCAATACAAGAAGAACGAACAATTCTATCTTGGAAGGACTGCAGCAAGAATGCTCCTTAAAAGCCAGAAGGGCAACACTTCGTTTCTCATTCTTTGAATATGTTGTCAGGATGTATCAGTCCCTGGAAAAGGAGACCATGCTTGGTAAATAGGAGGGTCAGAATAGTCCCAACAAGAAGGACTGACACAGTGGCAGCATCAATGGGCTCAAGTGTAACAACAATTGTGAGGATGGTACAGGACCAGACAGTGTTTCTTCCTGTTGTGCATAGGGTCACTTTGAGTAGGGACTGACTGGACAGCACCTAACAGTCATGGCAACAACTAGTAAACAGCAGTTCTTTCCTATTGGGATTGCAAACCAGGAAGATATAAGCCTGAAGCTTCCTATGGTCATTTTGGTATTCTGGTTTAAAGGAACCTGTTTGAGGGCAGTAATCATAAAAATAATTAAAGCCCAGTGATAAAAACAGAGATGTAAAAAGAGAAAGGGATAGAACAAAACTTAATTAGCATTTGAGCACTTGGAAAACAGCCGTGCCAGAAGGAAAACAGCTAATGCTGGAGTTTTATTTTTTGGCAGCATAGTGGTTATGAGTCGGGCTGCTAACCTCGAGGTCCACAGTTCGAAACTAAAGCTGTTCCACCAGAGAAAGGTGTGGCTTTCTCGTAAAGACTTACAGCCTCAGAAACCCTATGCTGGGTAATTATGAGTTGGAACTGACTCCATGGCATATCACCATCACCAGTCAGTTAAATGGAAAAATGGTGACTAAGTCAGATAAACACAGGAATTGGAATGACAAGTACACACTAGCCACTCCACAAAAAAAAGGAGAGGTTTTCTGCTTCCGGAAACTTACAGCTTCAGAAACCCTGCACAGGGTTAATGTGAATCAGAATGTACTCAAGGACACACAACAGTAAGGGTTAAGTGAGGCATTCCTTTTCTTTTTCTATTATTTATATTTATGCAAGTAAACTTGAACTAGGTTTCTATTACTTGCAAAGGAAGAAACTCTTATGTAAATAACTAGTGGATAATTTGCATTTCCGAAAGCCTTCAGATAAGGTTGTAATTGTTAAGTACCACCTAATTTCTGACTCTAGGGATCCTGTATAGGGTTTCCCAAGAGCTGCTGGTAGGTTTGAACTTCTGACCTTGTACTTAAAGGCAGGCCAGTGTTAATCCTACAGCGCCACACTGGGATTCCTCAGATAAGATTTTTTTTTGCTGTTATTTAGGGATATCAAGTTGGTTCCAACTCATAAGGACCTTGTATAGGGTTTTTGAGGAGAGGCTGGTGGATTTGAAACACTGACCTTGTGGCTAGCAATCCAGTGCCACCCCAGGACTCCCAGATAAGGTTTATGTTGTTATGTGCCATCAACTTGGTTCTGACTCATAGTAACTCTATAAAGTGTTTCTGAGAAGTAACTGGTGGGTTTGAAGTACTGACCCTGTGATTCACAGTCCAGCACTGATCCTAAACATTGTTGTTGTTGCTGTTGTTAAGTGCCTTAGATTCAATTCCGACTTGTAGCGATGCTGTATAGTTTCTAAGGAGCAGCTGGTGAGTTTAAACCACTAATCGTGTGGTTCAAACTCATTTTATAATCCAGTGTTTTATCCTACAGAACCACACCAGGACTCCAAAGAGTTAGCTGCATTAAAGTTTCCATATTATAAAAGAATGTAGTCTCCTGGGGTCCTTTCCTTACCCATATTTGCATTTCCCACTCTTCTTCTGTCATGTTGCCATTGTGTAGTGGCTTGTGAATAGGTGTGATTCTGGAAGGTATCCCACAGACATTTTAAATACCAGAAGTCTACAACAGATCCATCCACAGTATGTGCATGTTTCAAAGAAACTTCTAGACTAAGACAGACTAGGAAGAAGGAGAAGCAGACCATTTCTAAATGGTTAGCCACAGAAAACTTTCTGAATAGCAGTGGAATATTGTCTGATATAGTGCCTGAAGATGTGCGCCTCAAGTTGGAAGGCACCAAAAAATGAGCTCAAATATGTCTAAAAAAAATGAGGAATGCGAAGTACCAGGCAGTGTTTTCTTCTTTTGTGAGTAGCGTTGCTATGAATTGAAACTGACTCAGCAGCACCTAACAACAATAGTATCTTATACTTCATACTTCTAATTCCCTTACTCCTTAAATAATATTCTACATATAATAGGACTCTTGGTTTGGCACTGTAGGATCAACACTGGACTGCAAACCGCAGATCAGCAGTTCAAACTCACCAGCTCTTCCTTGCAAAACCTGTAAAAGTTGGAACCAACTGGAAGGCAGTTAGCAACAATAGTGTTTCTATGTTTATTGTGTCATGTGGGAACAATGAAGGGAAAGGAATTAAAGGTTAATAAAATAGCAAAAACAGCTACTTAGTTGGAGGGAACGTGATGGCTTTGATAAACAGAGAGAGAGTGAAAGACTAATCTGTGTGCACTGGAAGACTCCTACTGTGGACTGATAGAAAATAAGTAACTAATATCATATTTTGCCTTTACCAGCCTTTACCTGCCTCTCTCAGCTGGAGCCATTGATTCCTGTCATCAGCAAGCTCAGCAACATTCCATTTAAATCAATCTTTTCTGGAACTACGTGTGAAACCTAGCTCAACTAGCTGTCAGAATGGAGAATTAGCCTTGCTTCCATCCACCAGGTATCCAGTTAACTAAAGAAATTACTAGGCATACATTTGTCTTTCAAATTCTGTCTTTTTAAAACTTCCTTCAGCTTAATATGTCCCAAAACTCAAGCTTTTTTTTTTTTTTGCTTCTTTGCTGTTGTGTTTTTTTTCCACCTATTTCTCTCCAGGACTCTGATTTCGTACTGTGTCCTCCGGAATCAGAATATACTTGGATGGTTGACCATTTATGGCTTCATCCTGGATAACTGGATCCTTCTTTCCACATACTCTAGTCCCTATGAGTTCAGGTATTTGGTGAAAAGAGAGTAGCTAACCCTTGGACTTACTCTTAATGGTCTGCACAGATGTTCTTGAACCTACTCAAATATTAGCTCCTGGCCCAGAGAAGCCTATTCTCCATACTCCTTAGAACACAGAACATTGGGCCATATATGCCTGCCTATGCAGGGTATCCATCTGTGATAATTAAGGTTTTGTGTCAACTTGACTGGGCTAGGATTCTCAGAGGTTTAGCAGTAAGGCATTATTACCCCCATAATGAGATCTCACATATTGTAATCAGCAATTAGTAGCTCTATGATGAGGTCTGCAATTAGTAGTCAATTAAATGAAGGGAAACCTCATTGGGGTGTGGTCTGCTTACATATATTGGACACTCAAGCAAGGCTTGTTTGATCTCTGCTGTATATGAATCCTGCATCTGGCTTGTGCTCCAACGTCTGGTTCTTCGAACTTGCCAATCTTGGGAGTCAGCAGCAGTCTGTATGCTTATCAGGTGGACCTGTCAACCAGCCTGTCATCTGACCTATCTATCATGTTTCAGCAACCCTGCAGCTACAAAACTCAGAAGCCACCAACCTGACATCTAACCCACAGTGAAGAAACTTGCCTAACTATACAATTCAGTGAACAATTTCCTTGGTCTGTTGTTGCTTGTAGATGCCACCAAGTTGGTTCTGAGTCAGTGATCATATGCACAACAGAATGAAACACTGTCTGGTCATGCTTACAATTATTGTTATTTTGAACCATTGTTTTAACCTTTGTGTCAATCCATCTCATGGAGGCTATTCCTCTTTTTACTGACACTCCATATTACCAAGCATGATGTCCTTCTTTAGAAACTGATCCTTCCTGATGACATGTCCAAAGTATGACAAAATCTTGCCATTCTTGCTTGTAATGAGAATTTCAATTGCATTTTCCCAAGATAGATTTTTTTGCTCTTTTGGCAGTCCATGGCATTATGATATTCTTCTCCAATACCATAATCCCAATGCATCAATTCTTCTTCATTCTTACATATTCATTGTTGAACGTTCACATGCATATAAGGCAATTGAAAATACCATGGCTTAAAATGGAGGAAGAGATGACGGACTAGGCAGAAAGGCTATGCAGAATCTCTGCAAAAAGGATACAGAAAACTGGATGACAGAGGTACATAGGATGGTCCAGGATCTCTGAGCTCCAGAGGAAGAGATAGAAAAAGTGCTAACTAGGAGTGAAACATGGCAAGGCATGAGTTGACTGATGAGTAGCAGCAGTCAACAGAAGCCACAGTAGCCATCTTGAGAGTTTTTGAATTATCTTAGAGAGAGGGGAGTAAACATATTCTCACTGCAGAAACCTATTAGTAGCTCATGGTGCAATTTAATTTTATTATTTACTTTTTTTTTTTTTTTTTCCTGACAAGCAAACAGTTCCAGGGAATCTCCTGCCTCCCTGTAGGTTGGTGCCCCAGAGAGAAACTATATACAGAAACTCCACTAGGGAATTCTCTGATCCAAATTTGCAAAGTTGACAATGGGCAGCCTTAGATTGGTGCTCACTAGGAGAGGGGGTTTGAATGGATAGTGGGGTAGAGAAAAAGGAAGGAAAGGAGGCTACCTGTGTGGGCCTGCCAGATACAGCATAGATATTTTGAACTTTCTCAGGGGCTGTGACAACAAGAGGCCAGCAGGTGGCACAGCACACTGTTTATTAGCAGAGAGAAAGCCATTCACTTTCATTTTGTGCTTTTTTTTAAAAAAATAATTTTTTGTTTTCCTTCTTGCATTTCACGACAGAAGACAACAATTGTAATTATACAGCCAAGGCCCAGCCACACCCACCACAACCCTACCAAATGGGCAAAAGCCAATGCCAACTGTTATATACCAGAGCAGCTACAACAAATAACATCTGCTAAATCCACTCTGAAATGAACTGTACAAATAGTGAACACAGAAGCTCATCAGAAGGCAATTGGTAAGTGCCTAAGAATATAGTAGCATACATTCTTCAAGTTACTAAAAATACAAGTCCACAATGCCTAGAAAGCAGCAGAAAATTTCTGTTCATATAAGGTAACAGGAAAGAGTAGCTCAGACAAACAACTTAGAGGTAGAGCTAGAAAATACTTTGAAGGAAGAAGAGGAATGGAACAACCTGAAAAAAGAATTGGAGAATGACACTGATGTGTACCCAAATGTTTTTACATAAAGGTCAAAGAAAATAAAGTAGAATTCAAAAACAGTGCTACAGGAATAATCAACTAAATTAGATACAGTATTGGAGACAATTGTTGTTGTTAAGTGCTGTCAAGTCTGTTTCCAAGGAGAAGCTGGTGAGCTTAAACCTCTGACCTTGCAGTTCAAACCATCCTTGCAGTCCAGCACATTAACCCATAGCACCACACCAGGATTTAAACCTGAAGTCAAAAATCCAGACCATACTACAATATCAAAAATGGGCAACACATTGAAAGGGAGAAGCACTAGAATTGAATGAATGGAAGCCAGAATTAGCAAGCTTGAAGATTCATCTCTCAATACTAGCAAGATAAAAGAACAATCAGAAAAAAAGGGTGAAAAAATCTAAAGAAAACCTAAGACTCATGTTGGACAACATGAAGTGAAATAACCTACAGGTAATTGAAAATCCAGAATAGGAAGAGGCCAAGAAAATCACAGAAAAGACAAAGAGCTGCTGGAAGAAAATTTCCCTAAGATGAGATATGTATTCAAGAAGCTAAACAAACCTCAAATAGAACAGTAACCAAAAGAATATTACTAAGATATATCATTATAAAATCCTCCAAATCAAAGACAAGGAAAGAATCCTGAAAGCAGCATCGGAAAAATGAAATTAACTACAAGAAAAATCAATAAAATTAAGTTCTGATTTCTCAGAAGAAACCATGTGGGTGAGAAGTCAATGGTGAGAGACATACACAAAACTCTGAAAGAAAACAACTGCTGACCAAGAATCATATTGCCAGCAAAACTGTCCCTCAAATACAAAGACAAAATTAGAGCATTACCAGATAAACAGAAATTAATGGAAATTGTAAAAAACCAAGCCAACTTTACAAAAAATATTAAAGGGAGTCCTTTGAACTGAAAACCAATAATAGCAGAACCACAGATTGACATACATGCAGCACCACCCAGAATTCAATCCAGATATAGCCATAGTAAAATGAAACTACAAGACTGAAGATAGAGAATCAGAGAAACCAGTTTCTAGTGTAGACAACTACACAGCAAAAAGAGGGGGAAGTATAGTTACAGAGTACCAAACGGCAAAGAAGTTAAGTAGATTTCAAGATAAAACTGTGTTTTAATTTGCAGAAGAAATTAATGAATTATGGGTAACATGTATGCAATATACCTTCACATCAAATCTAGAAAAGGAAAATACATGAAGATTTTGCAAACATTAAAATAATGAAGAAATTGACAAGAAAAATCACAGAAAGAATAAACTCAGCACAAGAAAAAAATATGGAACAAAGAAACCAGCAACACTACATCCACTCACATACACACACAAAAAACCCACAGAGCAAAGCAACTACAATCAATTCATACCTATCAATAATTACACTGAATATCAATGGATTAAAAGCATCAGTCAAGAGACAGAGAGTAGACTATAGAGAGTAGACTATGGATAAGAAAATAGGACCCTTCAGTATGCTGTCTACAAGAGACACACCTTGCACTTAAAGATAAACATAGACTGAAAATTAAAGGATGGAAGATTTTTTTTTCAAGCTAATGGCAATCAAAACCAGGCTGGAATGCCAATATTAATCACTGATAAGATAGACTTGAAGGCAAAGACAGCATAACAGACAAAGAATGACATTATCTGATGACTAAAGGGTCAATTGATAATAAATATCTATGTAACCATTGAAAGTTCCTCAAAATTCATAAATCAAACTAATAAAATTGAAGAAAGAAATAGATAACTCTGGTAGTGTTAATAGTTACGAATCGGGCTGTGAACCTCAGGGTCAACAGTTTGAAACTACCAGCTGATCTGCGGGAGAAAGATGAGACTTTCTGCTCCTGTAAAGATTTA
>NW_006408553.1:16553968-16572759 GCF_000296735.1 Chrysochloris asiatica | reverse complement strand
TTGTTTTGATTTGCATCTCTCTAATGGCTAGTGATCGTGAACATTTCTATATATGTTTGTTGGCTGCCTGGATCTCCTCCTTGGTGAAGTGTCTGTTCATGTCTTGTGCCCATTTTTTAATTGTGTAATTTGTCTTTTTCTTGTAGAGTTGTTGTAGTTTCCTATGTATTTTAGAAATAAGTCCCTTGACAAGAAATTTTTAAAGTGTTGAAGAGCAAAGATTACAGTGCACCTTGCCCAAGCCATGGTATTTTCAATAACCTCATATGCATGTGAAAGCTGGACAATGAATAAGGAAGACCGTAGGAGAATTGATGTTTTTGAGTTATGGTGTTGGAGGAGAATACTGAAAGTGCCATGAGATGCCAAAAGAACCAATAGATCCATTTTGAAAGAAGTGCAGCCTGAGTGCTTCTTGGAGGCCAAAATGGCCAAACATCGTCTCTCATACTTCAGACATATTTTCAGGAGGGACCAGTCATTAGAGAAGGATATCATGTTTGGTAAGGTGGAGAGTCAGAGAAAAAGAGGAAGTCCCCCAACAAGATGGATTGGCCAAGTGGCAGTATCGATGGACTCAAGCATTTCAAAAGTAGTGAGGTTGGCCCAGGATCAGGCATTATTTCGTTCTGCTGTGCATAAGTTTGCTATGGGTCATTACCGACTTGATGGTACCTAACAACAACAACCGGTATTTTGGAGAAGGGTATGAAACAAATTCTTTCTCAGAGTCCTCAGAAAACATCAGTATGGTTGAAATGCTGATATTTAGTTTTATCCTCTAGAACTGTGAGACAGTAAATTTCTGGGTACAAATCTGGAAATGGAAAATTGAAGGGGAATGATGCCAAATTGACTTTCAGAAAGAACATTTCCAAATCTATTATCTATATTAACGAACAGTGCTGTCAGTAATAAGATAATAGCCATGCACATACAAGGAAGACTATCTAATAAGACTACTATTTGAATATGCACAACATCCAATAATTCCATTATTGAAGAAATTTAAGGTATTTGCCAATTTCTGCAATCTGAATTTGACCTGCTAATTACTGTTGATTGTAATGCGAAAGTTGGAAACAAAGAAGAAAGATTGATAGCTGGAAAACATGGGCTTGGTGATAGAAACGACACTATAATAGCATGATAAAGTGTTTGCAAGAACAACAATGTAGTGGTTAAGTGTTGGTTTGCTAACGGCAAGGTCAGTTGTTCAAACTCACCAGCTACTTCATAAGAGAGCATGAGGATGTATATTTCCATAAAGATTTAGTCTTGGAAACCTGAAAAGATCAGTTATGCTCCATTTTATATGGTCATTATCAGTTGGAGTTGTCTCAATGACAATGAGTTTGGTTCTGTTTTGTTTTTTCCACATTTCAATCTTTTTGTTAAATATAGGTTTCTATGATTTTATAGCGATATTTTTTACTTATCCTTTTTACTTATCCTTGTATATAGTATGTTTTCTCCTATACATATATAATTATGATAAACTTTAATTTATAAATTAGATACAGTAATAGATTAACAGCAATGGTAACAAAATAGAACAACTTTACTAATATACTTTCATAAAAATTATGGGTGAAGAAATCAGGTGAATGATCTAGGTATGAAAACATTATGTTAGGCTACCATTGTATGGTCTGCAGCTGATCCTGGGTCACTGAAAACCCAGAAAGCATAACTACAGAAAAAGGGGACTACTATATATCATTTTGTATCCCTTTTCTTTTATCTTGGTCCTGGGTGACACAAATGGTTAAGCACTTGGCTACTCATTGAAAATCTGAATGTTCAAACTCACCCAGAATTGTCTTGGAAGAAAGACCTGGCAATGTGCTCCAAAACATCACAGTCTTGCAAACATTATGGAGTGCAATTCTACTCCGAAACACCTGGGTCACCGTGAGTCAGAATTAACTCAATGGCATCTGATTAATTGGTTGGTATGCCATCATATTAAAAATGGATTTCTCATAAGTCACATATAATGAATTGTTTCTTATTTTTTATTTCATTTTGATGACATCTGGGGTGTGCTGTTTGGGAATAAATCCACATGTACACAGCTCAGAAGTGCTCCAAGAAATTACACAGCTCTGTGGGATTCTCTCTTGAGTTTCTTTCTCTGTATGATCCTCCAGTCCTTTCCAGCTTTCTGGGGTCTCTCTGCCTGGATCTGTGGGCAGAAATTCAGGTTTTTTAACTTCCCCTCTCTACTGGATATTCCCCACAACTGCAGTTGCATCAGGTAAGTAATTTGTGGGAGAACAGAGAAAGAAAGAAAGAAAGAAAAGCAATGAGGCTTTGTCATATATTCATAGTACCAGAGTCCCTGTGGGCAGAGAGAAGGATACCCTTCTGTTAGAGTTTTAGTTACCTTCCATGGACAGCTATTAAACTGATATCTCCACTGCTGCAGTGTGGTTGCCTGGGAATGAGGAGGGAGAGAACAGGGAAAAACAAAAGCAAGGTATGGTCTCATTGTCTACCATTAGAAGCCCCCTTCACTTTTCATCTCAGTCTCACAAAAGTAGTCTGTGCAGTCTTATTTTGATGCCAGGACCCCTAAGAAGCAATGATGCTGGGCACTGAAGTTGGAAAAGCAATCATGGTGAAGGTTCAGAGCTTGCCCTGGTCTTGCTCGGTTGATGAAGTGCAGTGTGTTTTTTCTGACTCCAAAATTCAAAATGTGGCTCAAGCTATTTGTTTCATCTATACCAGAGAAGACAGACTGAATGGGGAGGCTCTTGTTGAACTTTAATCAGAAGATGAAGTCAAATTGGCCCTAGAAAAAGAGAGAAGGTAGAGGTGGTGGCATGGAGAGACAGAGCAGCCTTGGGCTTCAGGCCCAACGATCAAGCAAAGCTGAGTGCCTATGGATAGTAGACTGACATGCAGCATGTGCCCCTTAGGCATTCATAGATGGATGAAAAAGGATTTATAACACTTGCTGGATCAGGGAGCAACTCAAAGACCACATGGCTGAGAGGCTGAAGACAAGAAAGATGGGTACCTACATTATGGCAGACAATAGACGTTCCTAACTTGAGAACTGTTCTGTCCTGAGCTGGAGGTTAAAGACAGCCTGACTATTTAACCTCTTGAAAATGTCATGCCCCTCCATATCCTTGATATTAATCAACACTCCTCCCTCCCCTCAAGTCCCAGGGGTCTGCAACATGCTACAAAAATCTCCGAAAACTCAACAATTGTCCAAAGTTATGGATCACAAAATTGTGGAATATGGAAAATCCCAAATCCATAGTTTAGCGATCAGTCTAGAGGAATCTTCACCGAAGCTGAGTAACGCAAATTGGCAGATGACAGGCTGTCAATGCACAAGGCTGCAGAAGCTAATGAATCAGGTCAGGTGATGGACCAAAAATCCCACAAACTGGAGGTCAGACATCATGCCTAGATGCTAGGTCCAGGGCAAAGCCTAGTTCTGCTTTCATACAAGTGGGCCTCACCATGTAGAATACAAAAGAACTAAATACATCTGAGGAATGAGATGATGAATAAACTTCCAGTATCTTCAGTCAGAATATAAACAGGACCAACTGTGGAGCTCATTTTCAAATTTAAGTTGGAGCTAAAAAAAATTAAAGCAAGTACATGGGAGGAAATATACAACATTGAGTGCATGCTGTCTGAGTTTAGAGATCACTTCAAGAATAGAACTTACACAATGAATACTAATGACTAGACACCAAAGAAGATGGGGATGAGATCATGGATATCATGGATGACATGAAGAAGGCAACTTTATGTTGTTTAAAAAGACAGGAAAGAAAGAAAATACCAAAATATATGTCAGAAGAGACTTTGAAAGTTGTTCTTGAACATAGAATAGATACAGCAAATATAACAAATGATTAAGTAAAATGCTGAAAAGAAAAATAGAAAGAGTGGCTCAAGAAGACAAAGTAAAGTATTATAATGAAAGGTGCAAATACTTGAAGCTAAAAAATCAAACGAGAATGACATGTTCAACATTTATCAAGCTGAAAGAACTGTGAAAAAACATTCAAGCCTCAAGGTGATTGAATTTTGAAGTATTCTATAGGAAAAATATTGGATGATGCACAAAACATAAAAATGATGGAATGAATATACAGAATCACTATACCAAAAAGAATTGGTCAATGTTCAGCCAATTCAGGAGGTAGCATAGGAGCAAGAACTGATGGTAATGATGGATGGTGCTCAGGCTGCAGTGAAGACATTGGTGCAAAACAAGGTTCCAGGAATTGATGGAATACCAATTGAGATAGTTCAACATGCAAATGTAACAAGGGGAACACTATCCAAGAAATTTGGAAAATAGCTATCTTGGTAACCAACAAGAAGAGATCCATATATGTGCGCATTACAAAGAAACGTGATCCAATAACTGTGGAAATTATTGAATTGTATCTTTAATGTCACATGAAATTAAAATTTTGCTGAAGATAATTAAAAAATGATCTCAGCAATATATCAAAAAGGGAATTGCCAGAAATTTAAGTCAGATTCCAAAGAGGACATGGAAAGAAGGATATGATTGCTGAAAGCAGATAATACCTAAGAGATGTTTACTTGTACTTTCTTAACTATATGAAGGCATTCAACTATGTGAATTATAACACATTATGGATGTTCTTGCAAA
This sequence comes from Chrysochloris asiatica, assembly GCF_000296735.1. Taxonomy (NCBI): domain Eukaryota; kingdom Metazoa; phylum Chordata; class Mammalia; order Afrosoricida; family Chrysochloridae; genus Chrysochloris; species Chrysochloris asiatica. The sequence goes on along the minus strand of NW_006408553.1, from coordinate 16,568,099 downwards.
GAATGGGAATGTCAGAACACTTCATTATTCTGACCGTGGAACCTACACATGGACAGGGATTCAGTTGTTTGACTAAAATAATGAAATTGCTTGGTTTCAATTTAAGAAAAATGTGTATTGGGGTGTATCCGTTTACCACACTTATTAAATCTGTATGCTGAGGAAATAATCTGTAAAACTAGTTGATATGAAGAATGTGGCATCAGGATTGAAGCAAGAGTAATTTATAGGCTGTGTTATGCAGATGACACAACCTACTTACTGAAAATGAGGAAGACTTGAAGTTCTTATTGATTATACTTCAGCACAAAGAAAAGAAAAATCCTTACAACTAGACCAATAAGCAACATCATGGTACGTAAAGAAAAGATTGACAAGATCAAGGATTTCATTTACTTGCATCCACAAACAACACTCATGGAAACTACAGTCAAGAAATGAAATAATTGGGCAAATCTGTTGTAAAAGACCTCATTATACTGTTAAAAAAGCAAAGGTGTCATTTTGAGAACTAAGGTTCACCTGGCCCAAGATATGGTTATTTTCAATTGTCTCATATTCATGCAAAGGCTGGACAACGAATTAGGAAGACCAAAGAAGAACTCATGCATTTGAATGATTGTGTTGGCAAAGAATATTGACTATACAACAGAATGTGAGAAAAATGAACAAATTTGTCTTGAGAGAAGTATACTCAGAATGTTCCTTAGAAATGAGAAAGGTGAAACTTCATATCACATACTTTAAATGTATAATCATGAGGGAGCAGTCAGCAGAAAAGAATTACACATATTGTAAAGCATAATGTTGATGGAAAATAGGAAAAATCTTAACAGGAAGGATTGACACATTGGTTGTAATAATGGGTTCGAACGTAGCAACAATTGTGAGGATTTGGCACATGACCAGGGAGTGTTTCTTTTTGTTATATGTGAGATTACTGTAAGCCAGAACTGATTTGATAGAACCTAACAGCGACTTCTTGCCACTATTTTTGTCATTGTCACAACAGCTCTAGAACGTAAGACATTGAAGGGGCAAGTCAAGGTGTAAATGAAAGTATAATCCAAAGGTTTGAGGTTTTTATTTGAAGAAAATGCTGTTGTTATTAACAGGAATATGTTCAATTTTATTGATAACAAAGTATCTCAGTGTCAGTACTCAGGGAAGACTTGGACATGTAACACCAAAGGTAAGATGATCAGATAGGCAACAGTGAATTTCTTAGTCATCTAAACATTTGTGATAATTGAGTCCCAAGGGAGGAAGTGTTCTCTGAGTTAATGCATGTACAATTTAAACTATTAAGAAAATATTAGGTAATCAAAGACAAGCCTTGATAAAACTTAATGCATCATAAATAGAAAAGTTAGTGGAATTGGGGATGGTTGGAGGGTTGGGAATAGAAGCAAGAGTTGAGTGGAAGAAGGTTGGGAGTTTGAATGCAATAACTATTGTTAGTAGACAGATAAAGGTTTCAGATCCAATTAGGTAGACAGGCTCACATGACAGAGTAAATTTGATTGACGTACTTTTTGTTCAGGGGAAATGGAAGCAATGGCTATACAACAGTCACTCAAGAAGTTTGGAGAGGAAAGAAATACATTTCCCTAAGATTTTTCGAATTCCACCTCCCACATTTTACTCTGTCTCCTTTTCTTCCACTTGACCTTTTGGCTGATTTTAATATAATTTTGCTATGGCCTCCAACAATTCAAAAGAAGTTGTTTTACTGTTTTACCTATTCTTTCTCTTTCTTCATTCTCTGAGGCACATCTTTGTTGTAGTTGTATACCATTGTCAGTGCCTACTCAAAGTGGCCTTGTATAGGTTTTACTAGGAGCAGCAAGCTAGTGGGTTTGAACTGCTGACCTTGTGGTTAGCAGTCCAGTGCTTACCCAGCAGTGCCACACCAGGACTTCTTTATTTGTTGTTGTTGTTAAGTGCCATTAAGTCAGTTGTGACCCATAGTGACCTTGTTATTTTTGTTATGTGCCATCAATCAAATCTGACCCATAGTGGCTTTGTATAGGGTTTCCAAGGAGCGAGTGGTGAGCTTGATCCACTGACCTTGCGGTTCAAAACAACTTTGCAGCCCAGTGCATTAACCTACAGTGCTACACCAGGACTCCATAGAGACCCTGGTGGTGGTGGTGTGTCATGGAGAGTAAGTTCTGACTCAGCCAGCCTGCATAGGGTTTCTGAGCCTTTAAATCTTAATGGTAGCAGAAAGCCTTATCTTTCTCCACAGAACAGTTGGTAGTTTTGAACTGCTGACCTTCAGGTTAGCAGACTGACTCACAACCACAATGCTAGAGACCAAATAAAGTCAAGGTAGAAAAGATAGCATGTTTCCACTAGAAAGTTAAGCAAGATGAAAAGAAATATATAAGGTCTTTGGTGTCAGCTTAGTGGGGGTAAAGAAGTCAGGGCAGAGAAACATCAGAGGGTAACTTTGAAAAATAAATGTCCTTCACAGGAAGCAGCTGCATTGACTTATTCATTTATATTGTTGTTGAGTACAAATGATAGTACAAAGTGCCGTCAAGTAGGTTCCGACTCATAGCAATTCTCTATAGGGTTTCAAAGAGCAGCGGTGAGTTAGAACTGCTGGCCTTGGGTCCAGTGCATTATCCTGCAGTGCCACACCAGGACTCCTCATTTATATTATATGTTATTTAGTAATGTACTTTCTTATTGTGTTTTAAATAAAGGTGACATTTCATGAGTTTTTAGGTCTGGTACTCATTCTGTGTAGAGATAAAAAGATGAAGAATGCACCCCCATTTGAAGTAGACTGAAAAACATTAGATATATTGTTGTTGTTGTTGTTATGTGCCGTGGAGTTGGTTCCGACTCATAGCGACCCTGTACAGCGTTTCCAAGGCTGTAAATCTTTACGGGAGCAGAAAGCCTCATCTTTCTCCCGCGTAATGGCTGGTAGTTTTGAACTGCTGACCTTGCAGTTCACAGCCTGATTTGTACCCCTCTTTAAAAAAAAATTAAGATTCTGATTTATTGCAAACATCAAAGAATGCCCAAGGTTTAGTTACTCTTTCTCGCCGTCCTCCCATTTCTTGTTCTAATCAAACATGGGGGAAAATCAATAATGAACAAGTCTTATCCTTTGAGCTTCAGGAACCTGCTGAGGTCTCTGTATGCATCAGCACAATGTACACACTCACATACACTCCCTCAGACACTCCTGCAACTATCTCTAGCCAAATCTAGGTTCTGAAATATTTAGCTTCTTTGAGACCTAACTGCTGCTGACCTGTTTCTTCTCCTTCTTTCCCCTCCCTTAATTCTTGGTTCCAAATCCCATTCATTTTCATGGCCCCCACAGGGTTTGATTAAACTCCACTGCAGCCCCACTTTGATTTTTACTGAGCTTTTCCCAGTCTGGAGAAGTGGGGCAAGTGCAGAAAGCAGATGAGTTTGAAGAGGCAGCCCAGGAGGTAGTGTGGAGAGATGAGTCCTGACAAGATTTATGAGCCCTATATCACCGTTGAAAGGCTGGAGGTGGTAAAATGGAACACTGGCAGTAATTTATAGTAGCTTGTTATGACAGAAGTCTCGATTGAGGATGAAAAAGATGCTATTAAAACAAAACCAAACTATCCGAGATGTTGTTGTAAACAACAGACCTCTCCACACAGCCCCAGTACCAAGTTGATTCACAATTAGTAAATTGATGGAAAATGGGATGTACTAGAAGAACTCTGCCATAAAGTCTCCATGGAAGAAGGAACAAGACAGGGACAGGAAGAGGACATGGTGGTGAGGAGCAGCTGGTTGTCCCCTCCTTCCCTTGTCCCTTAATCACAGGCCACTGATGTCTTTCTAGAACTCTTGACCTTCTTTCAGCCTTACACATATGCTGAGGATGATTGTTGATACATACCTCTCTGCTGCAATTTCTTAGTGCAAAATTTTAGATTCTACCAAGGGTTAATTTCATGTACCCTTTATCTGCCATTCAGGTGTACTTCACATAAACTCAGACCAGTCCTCTCTTGCTTTAAAGTCAATTTCACACAGAGTTAGATTACAAGAGTTTGGAGTTGAAAAAATCAGTTGAAAAGAAAATTAAATCTTTCTCAAAAGCTCTAGAAGAGAGACTTATTCATAACCCAAATACACTTAAAATATTCTTCCCCACTCAGGAATGCCAGTGTTTTCATTATCTCCAACAAGCTGCAGGCAATACCCTTTCCTCTTGCACTCCCCAAATGCCAGTCTTGCCCCCACATCCTAGACCACCAGGTTCCGTTATCAATCATTTATCCCCTTCTCTTTTCTTTCCTGTATTTTTAAATAAAACATCCTAACTTAGTCCTTTGCTTTCTACAAAGTAAATCCCAGTAGTCATTCCATTTCTCAGTTGTCCTTTCCTAAAACTATTTACTTTACATTCATTTTGAAGCAAAGGCAGATCAATAAAGCAAAGAAGAACCCTTCTTCTAAGGACTTGGTGGAAGGCAGGAGAGAAGGGGAACCCATCTCATCAATTACAGGCCTCTCCTGGTCTGGGATGTGTACAGGGAAACTGCTTGTGGATAGGGGTTAGAGTTAGTGGTACTGAAAATTATTAATAAATGCTTTTTTTCTGTTTGGCAGAAGTATAAATGATAGATATTTTATTCTGAGGATGACCTTGTTGTTAAGTGCCATCAAGTTTATTCTGAAGGTTTTCGAGGCTTTACATTTTTGCAGGAGCAGAAAGTTTCAACTTTCTTTAATGGAGAGACCTGTGGGCTCCATCCACAACCTTGTGGTTCAGAGTCCAGGGCTGTTCCTACAATTTAACTTTTTGAAGTTATTATTTTGCAATGACTTGCATGGAGCCTGTCATAGGGATAGAGCCTATCTTAGGGAAAGCATTGCCAGGACCTCTAACTAAAGCCTCCATACACTGGATTTCCATTTCCCCAGGCTGGTTCTCTGCTGCAGGGTGTCACTTCCTATCCTGTGATACTTTTTTAAAAAAATTATTTCTGCCTTACCCTGTCTGCAAACTCTTTGGTCTGGTGGGAGAACAGATGTGGGGAAGCAGCCCTTGCTGCGATGCAAAGGTAAGAAGAATGTATCTTAACAAGCATCACTTGAGATTAAAAAGGTGCATTCAGCCACATTTGACTTAAAAATGGCCAGCTGCAAAGGCTTTGAGAGCGTCAGTGTCCCTGCCTCTCCACACAGGCTCCGCTTGCACAGTTCTAGAGTGACACAAGATCCTCTTCCTTTTCCAGGCACTTCATGCTATCTCCTTTCTCCCACACTCCAACCTCCATCCTCCAACTTCTTAACAAGGCATAAGTAGCTTTCAGACAGTCAGGCTTTTCTCTTCTAGTCTACCCAGTAGTGATCAAACAACAACTGACAACTGATAGGTGAAATTATAGAACTGAAAGTTCCCAGGCACAATTGTTCCCCAGTTGCTGAAAGGAACAAACTGACTTTTTTTAAAGTCACAGTTTACCTGTGGCAAATTATATAATGGCATTGTATGGCATTGTGTCTATATCTGAACTTTCTAGCAGGAAATGTATGAATCTCAGTCTATAAACTCAGGAATTCCAAAATGTCATTATATCTTCATATATATGAGACCTGATAGTGCTGTGGAGTAAGCATTAAACTGATAACCACAAGATTGATGGTTCAAAATGTACCAGCCAATCCACAGTATAAAGATGAGGTTGTCTGCTCCCCTAAATATTTGCAGTCTCAGAATATCACACAGGAAGAAAGCAAAAGATTACTAAAAAGATAGAAAAGAAATAAAAGACAAGAATGAAATGTCAGAAGATAGTCTAAAACCTGCTCTCCAATATAGAGATGCTAAAGGTAGTGGAAGAAATTAGGAAGTAAAAGACCTGAACTTAAAATTCCAAAGAGCAACTCAAGAAGACAAAGAAAAGTGTTATAATGAAATGCACAAAGACCTGGAATTACAAAATCAGCAGAGAATAACAAGGTCAGGGTTTCTCAAACTGAAAGAACTAAAGAAAAATCCAAGCCATGGCTTGCAATGCTGAAGGACTCCATGGGCAAAATATTGAATGATGCAGAAAGCATCAAAAGAAGATGCAAGAAATACACAGAGTCACTGTCCCCCAAATCAAAGACCAATGTTCAACCATTTCAAGAGATAGAATATGATCAAGAACCGACAGTACTAAAGGAAGCAGTCTAAGCTGCACTGAGGTATTGGTGACAAAACAAGGCTCCAGGAAATGACAAGTACAAAATTGATGTCTTTCAGTAAAGTAATACAATGCTGGAGGTGCTCACTCATCTATGCCAAGAAATTTTTAAAGGAATCAAATGTAAGAAATTCATATTAGTACCAATTCCAAAGAGAGACAATCCAATGGAATGTGGGAATCATTAAACAATATCATTAATATCACACATGAATACAGTTTTGTTGAAGATAAATAAAAATCAACTGCAATAGTACATCAACAAGGAAATGCCAGAAACTCAGGACAGATTCAGAAGTGTACCAGGGATATAATTGCTTATGTCATATGGATCTTGACTGAACGCAGAAATAGGACACAGATGATTACTTGTGCTTTATTGGCTATGCAAGGCTTTCCGTTGCGTGGATCATGACAATCTATGGATAACACTGCTAAGAATGCATATTACAAAACATTTAATTGTGCTCATAAGGGACCTTACATAGACCGAGAGGCAAGGACATACTGAACGGTTGCTGTGCCAAAGCTGTATTCTTTCACCATACTTATTCAATCTGTATGCTGAGCAAATAAAATGAGAAACTGAATTATGTGAAGAAGAGTGTGGCATCAGTATTGAAGGAAGACTCATTAAACAACCTGTGATATGCAAATGATAGAACCTTGCTTGCTGAAAGTGAAGAGGAGTTTTAATATTTACTGAGGAAGATCAACTACCACAGTTTTCAGTGTGGATTACACCTCAGTGTAAAGAAAACAAAAACCCTCACAACTGGGCCAATAAGTAATAAAATGATAAATGGAGAAGTTTGAAGTTGTCAAAAACTTAATTTTGCTTGGGTCTACAATCACCACAACCACAATGAATATTCATGGAAGCAGCAGTCAAGAGACCAAAACAATTTATTGCAGTAGGCAAATCTGCTATACATGACTTCTTTAAACTGTTTAAGAGCAAAGATATACATGTGAAGACTAAGGTTCTTCTAGCTCCAGCCATGGTCTTTTCAGTAGCCTCATGTGCATGTGAAAGTAGGCCAGTGCATAAGGAAGACTTACAAGAACTGATGCACTTAAGTTATGGTGTCCCAGAAGAATATTAAAAATATCATGTACTGCCAAAAGAACAAACAAATCTGTGTTGGAAGCACTGTCTTAGAAGTGCTCTTAGAAGCCAGGATGAGGAGAATTCATCTCTCACACTCTGAACATGTTATAAGGAGGGATCATTTCCTGAAGAAGGGCATGTAGCTTGGTTAAAGCATATAGTCAGCAGAAAAGAGTAAGAACCCCCAACACCATGGAAGGGCACAGTGGCAGCGACAATGGGTTCAAGTGTAACAGCAATTGTGAGGATGGCACAGGACCAGGCAGTGTTTTGTTCTGTTGTGCATGTGGTCGCTATGAGTTGAAGCCAACTCAGTGACACGTAACAACAATACAACAATGCCTCTGGAATCTCAGAGAATAAATTTCTGTTGTTTTAAGCTACTTAGTTTGTGGTAATTTGTTACAGCAACCATAGAACTCTGATTGATCTGGTATCACTAGAGGATTATCAGCCACCATGTTTCCACCAGAAAAGCACAACAAAAGGGTGGAGATAGAGACTTTAAAACAACACCTGTTTTGTTCTATATCGTGTTCTTTTAAAATCTCTACCTCCACCCTTTTGGTCTATGTGCAAGTTCTTTATGAGCACAATTAATCATAATTTGTCATGATTCACACAGTCAAAAGCCTTTGTATATTCAATAAATCCCAAGTAAATGTCTTCCTGGTATTCTTTGCTTTACCAATATTTTTCTGATGTCAGCAATAATATCTCTTCTGAATCTAGCTTGAATTTCTGACAATTCCCTATTGATATACTATTGCAATCTTTTAAAGAAAATTTTACTTACATGTGATATTAATGATATTGTTCAATGATTTAAGTATTCCCTTGGACCACCTCTCTTTGGAATGACACAAATATGGATCTTTTCTAATTGGTTGGCCAAGTAACTGCCTTCTAGATTTTATGGCATAGATGAGTGAGTGCCTTAAGTGCAGCATCAGTTTGTTGAAAATTTCAATTTCTGTTCTGTCAGTTCCTGAAGTTTTGTTTTTCACCAATGTTTCTTGTGTAGTTTGTACTTCTTTCAGTGTCACTGGTTCTTGATCATGTGCTACTTCTTGAAACGGATGAACACTGATCATTAATTTCTGGTACAGTGGCTTTGTATTCCTTTTACTTTCTTTTGATGATTCCAGCATCATTCAATAATTTTCCCATTGTTATTAAGTGCCTTCAAGTTGATTACAACTTATAGTTTCTAAGGACAGTTGTTAGTTTGAACTGCTGACCTTGTGGTTATCCTTCATTATTGCAAGTCAAGGCTTGAATTTTTCTTTACTACTTTCAGCTTGAGAAATGCTGAGCACGTTCTTCCCTTTGGATTTTTTGGTTCAGCAATTTTCCTTTCTCATATTTTCCATTTGCTTTAGCATTGCTGCATTCAAGAGCAAGTTTGAGAGTCTCTTCTGACATCCATTTTGGTCTTTATCTTTCTTTCCTGTCTTTTAATGATCTTTTGCTTTTTTCCTGTATGATGTTCTTGATGTCATCTCACAGTCTTCTGATCATTAGCATCTCATGCATTAAATCTTGTCTTGAGATGGCCTCTAAATTCAGATTGGGTATACTCAAGGTCATATTTTGGCTCTTGTGGATTTATTTTAGTTTTCTTCAACTTCAACAAGGACTTGCAGATGAGCAAGTGGTCTATTGCACAGTATAACACTGGACCTGTGTTAGTTGGTGATATTGAGCTTCTCCACTGTGTCTATCCACAGATGTAAATTTGACTCCTGTGTATTCCATCTGGTGAGGTCCATATGTATAGTCACTTATTTTATTTTATTTTTTTTTAAAGGGATTTACAATAATTTTTGGTCTTGCAAACTTATTTCATGAAATCTCCTGCACCATTTCCATCATCAAGACCATATTTTTTAACTACTGATCCTTCCTCTGTTTTCAGTTTTCATATTCCAATTGCCAATAATTATTAATGCATCTTGATTGTATGATTGATCAGTTTCAGGATGAAGATTTGGTAGAATTATTCAATCTCATTGCCGCTGGTGTTAATGGTTGGTTAGTACATTTGAATAACAGTGATATTAATAAGTCTCCCATGTTTCTCTTTGTTATAGACAGCATTTTAATTCAACATAGATCCTAAAATGTTCTTTTTGACAATAAATGTGACATCATTCCTCTTCATTTTATCATTCCTGGCATAGTAAACCATATGATTGTCAGATTCAAAATGGCCTATACTAGTCCATTTCAACTCACTAATGCCTAGGATATTGATCTTTATGCACTCCATTTCATTTTTTAAATCTAATTTTCCTAGATTCATAATTCATACATTCTATGTTCAGATTAGTAATGGATGTTTGAAGTTGTATCTCCTCATTTTGAGTTGTGCCCCATGTACAAATATTATGGGGAGTGAGTCCCATAATATACCATCTCTCTAGCAATGCATCATAAGAAGTTTCCTAAAGGAAATATGGATCTGTATATTCAAAAGCAAGAATTATACGCCAAAAGTAATATCCAAAATATGAGGCTCAGATTCTGTGAGCAGACCGTAAACTGCATGATCAGCTTCCCATATTCTAGGGCAAAAGTTACTCAATTGTTTCCCCTACCCAGCATTTTTTTTCCTAAATGCCATCCTTTCACTGCCTTTAATTTGAGTTATATCCTAAAATCTTGCTAGTCAAAGTGGTTCCCAGACCAGCAGCATGGGCATCGCCTGGGAGTTCTCAGACTTCAATGTAGAGTCTCTTAATCCGAATCTCCATTTTAACAAGGTCGTCAGATGATTTGTTGTTGTTAGGTGCCATTGAGTCAGTACCAACTCATAGTGACCCTATGCACAACAGATCAAAACACTGCCCCGTCCTGGGCCAACCTTACAATTGTTGCCATACTTGAGTCCATTGATGCTGTCACTTTGCCAATCCATCTCACCTCTTTCTCTGACCCTGTACCTTACCAAACATGTTATCCTTCTCCAGTGGATGGTTCCTCCTGACAATAAGTCTAAAGGATAAGAGATGAAGTTTGGCCATCCTGGCCTCCAAGGAGCACTCTGGTTGCACTTCTTCCAATACATCTTTTTGTTCTTTTGTCAGTTCATGGTGCTTTCAATATTTCTCTCCAACACCATAATTCAAATGCATCAATTCTTCTATGGTCTTCATTATTCACTGTCTAGCTTTCACGTGTATATGAGGTTATTGAAAATACCCTGGCTTGGGTCAGGTGCACCTTAGTTCTCAAGCTGACATCTTTGCTCTTCAACACTTTAAAAAGGTCTTGTGCAGCAAATTTGCCTAATGCAATATGTCGTTTGATTCCTTGACTGCTGTTTCCATGAGTGTTGATGGTTGATCCAAGAAGAATGAAGTTCTTGACAATTCCAACCTTTTCTCCGTTGATAAGAATGTTGTTTATTGGTCCAAAGGTAAGGATTTTTGTTTTCTTTACATTGAGATGCAATCCATACTGAAGGCTGTGCTCTTTGATCTTCATCAGTAAATGTTTTATGTCCTCTTCACTTTCAGCCAGCAAGGTTATATCATCTGCATATCACAGGTTATTAATGAGTCTTCCTCCAATCCTGATGCCATGTTTTTCTTTATATAACCCAGCTTCTCAGATGATTTGCTCAGCATACAGGTTGAATAAGTATGGTGAAATAACACATTAAAATTTTAGAATAAAATATTCTGTGTGAAGACAAGTAAACCCCAGAATTATATGTCCAGTAAGGAGCATTGGTCCTGACAAGACTTAAAAGAGGAACATTTATTTTAACTTTGGGACAAGATGCAGTCTTATTTCTAAATTAATCCCAAGGTTGGTGGTCAGTGCAGGTTACTAGTTTCTTGTAAAAGTAGCCAACATTTTCCAATAGAAAATGTATTCATATATCATGAATCCAGTACTTATACTCTTTTATGAAGGCTATATCAAGGTATGATGTTCTTAATAAAATGTAAAAATAGATGATTCATAATAAAATTGTGATCACTTAATGGGCTGACTGTCAGATACTTAAGAAATCTAAATCTCTAGCTAGACAAAGGTTTTATTTAGAGTGCTGGGATAGTATTTCCATATAATTTTGAGGTTGTAAGAAGGTATGTGGTTAAGCATAACCTTAAGCTTGATGATGACCAGTTGCCATAGAGTCAAATCTAACTCTTAGAGACCCCATCTGTGCTAGAGTAGAACTGGGCTCCATAAGATTTTCAATGGCTTATTATTTGTGAAAGTATTTTTTCTCACCAAATTATGTTTGTATTAACAAAATCAAAGTCAACGGAAAAGCAACTACCACCATTTACAAGAAATTATTATCCTTTTCTCTGTTGTCAGAGGAAATTATACAGGAACATGATTGGGTATGGCTGGAGAAAAATAAAAGTACTGAAATTTTAACTTGAACACTTAGTGGGAATAGGGTATCTCTTGTCATATTAACATCTGTTTTGTATTTACTTTTGCAGTCACCTAATATGATTAAATGTAAATCACAGAAACATATGATGAGACGAAAATGCCCTTTTTTATTAGATCACTTTTTCAAATCATTCCATTACAAATATTGTGCCTAAGGTTTAATAGCACAAAGTGAGAGTATAGAAAGCAAATGTTGCCCAAGAGAAATTAGAGGAAATAATACACTCATTGAGGACACTTTGTCTTTCTTCTCTTTGAGTTTTGTCTTTGAGGTAAAGGTTGGTTTTCCTGGCAGTAATTATTTATAGGTGAATTTTGTATATACCAGCTGCAAGCCACCCAGTGTCTCTTTGCCTTGTGGTGAGAAGGAATTCTTGCTGCTTATAAAACATGCAGGTGAGCTCTGCTATATAAGACATGGGATTTAAATTCTTTTTCCATGCTTATTCCTAGCAATGGGTCAGGTCACCAACAAGTCTTTCTGTGTGTGAGAGAAAAGGGAATTGAGTCTGTTATGCATGAGTAGAAAATGAATTAACAGGAAGCTGATTGGAGGAAGACTCATTAACAACAACCTGCAATATGCAGATGATACAATCTTGCTTACTGAAAGTGAAGCAGATTTAAAATATTTGCTGATGAATAATCAAAGAGCACAGATTTTGGTATGGATTACATCTCAATGCAAAGAAACCAAAAATCCTCACCACTGGACCAATAAACAACATTTCTATCAATGGAGAAAAGATTGAAGTTGTCAAGGAATTCATTCTTCTTGGATCAACTATCAACACTCAGAGAAGGAGCAGTCAATAGATCAAATGGCATATTGCATTAGGAAAATCTGCTGCAGGAGACCTTTTTAAAGTGTTGAAGAGCAAGGATGTCAGCTTGAGGACTAAGGTACGCACGCATGTGCCAAGCCTTGGCATTTTCAATAACCTCATATGCACGTGAAATTTGGGCAGTGAATAAGGAAGACTGTAGAAGAATTGATGCTTTTGAGTTATGGTATTGGAAGAGAGTATTGAAAGTGTCATGGGCTTCCAAGAAAACCAATAGATCCATTTTGGAAGAAGTGCAGCCAGAGTACTCCTTGGTGGCCAGGATGGCCAAACTTCGTCTCCCATACTTTGGACATATTGTCAGGAGGACCAGTCACTAGCAAAGGATATCATGTTTGGTAAGGTGGAGGGTCATAGGAAAAGAGGAAGACCCCCAGTGAGATGAACCAGCCAGGTGACAGCGTTGATGGACTCAAGCGTGGCCACAGTAGTGAGGTTGGCCCAGGATCAGGCAGTGTTTCGTTCTGCTGTGCATAAGGTCGCTATGGGTCGATACTGACTCGATGGCACCTAACAACAACAAATTATGAATTTAGAGGTAAAAGATAGATGCGTTTAGCCCTCAGAAAAATAAGTGACAGTGCCAAACCTAGACCACTCTAGGGAGGGATGCCAACAGACCAAGTCTGCTTCTGATTTTGATAAAAGTATAGTTATTGTAGGTTCAAAGCAGCTATCATTAGTGTATGAACACACATCCCAATTGATCTAGTAGTTTATTCTAATCATTGTGATGAAAAAGAGATACAAGTATTACCCTTCTCATATCCATATGCTTTTGTACTACAAGTGGGCATTTTCACCCTACCCCTGAGAAATGGAGACATCAATGGAAAGACAAGGAGCAGATTCTAGTGAAATCATCTTAATACCAAGCAAAATTTGCTTAAAAGCATTCATGTTCCAAAAGAAATCAGAGAAGCTCTCAACAGTCAAGTTTAGATCGGGCTCTTCCCTGGGTAAATCCAGGAAGGATGATTCCACCAGTACATGCAACATTGTTTGAAATCTGCATCCTTAAATCTGGAATAGTCTTAGCTAATAGCTTCTGCTTTTGTGTAGAATGAAAGTTACAGATTTACTTCTTATTGAATGTGGAAAAGGATACAGTGTATGGAGTATCATCCCTGTGTGACCATGTTAGAAAACAAGTGAGTAGGAGCCAGGAAGAGAGTGAAGACTAACCAGATTGAATTTGAACAAAGAGAATCTCCTAACAGAGGATGCCATAAACTCATAGTGGGGAATTCACTAGAGAGTTTGGTAAGTGTGTATAAATAGAAAATTATCTTTTTGTTTTATAACCATGGGACTCCTTGGACTTCAAAACCACAAGAATGGCAGTTCAAACCTACCAGCTTCCCCTTTGAAACCTTATACAGGGTTGCTATGAGTTGGAACCAACAAAATGGCACTTAACAACAACAGCAACCTTGGCATTGTTGTTGTTGTTAAGTGCCGTTGAGTAGGTTCCGATCCATAGCCACCTTGTACAGGGTTCCCGAGGGTGTAAATCTTTACGGGAGTAGAAAGCCTCATCTTTCTCC
>NW_006408553.1:16552487-16553829 GCF_000296735.1 Chrysochloris asiatica | reverse complement strand
AGGGAAATTAAAGGCATCCAAATTGGCAAAGAGGAAATAAAATTTTCTCTATTTGCAGATGATATGATTCTCTACAGAGAAAACCCCAAAGACTTAGTAAAAAAGCTACTAGACCTCATTGGATGATTGAGAAAAGTGGCAGGGTATAAGATCAACATACAAAAATCAGTTAGATTATTCTATAGTAACAATGACAGTGCTGAAAAAAGACACCAGGAAAGAAATATCATTCACAATATCTGCCCTAAGGATGAAACATTTAGGAATAAATGTAACCAGAGAAACTAAGGACCTATACAAAGAGAATTACAAAACACTACTACAAGAAACCAAAAGAGACTTACAAAAAGTGGAAGAACATACCATGTTCCTGTATAGGAAGACTCAACTTCATAAAAATGTCAATACTACCCAAAGCTATTTACACATATAATGCAATCCCAATCCAGATTCCAGTGACATTCTTCAAAGAGGTGGAAAAGACAATTACAAAATTTATATGGAAAGGAAGGATCCCAGGATAAGCAAAGTACTGCTCAAGAAGAAGAACAAGGTTGGAAGTGTCTCACTTTCCAATTTCAAAATCTACTACAAGGCTACAGTGGTCAAAACAGCCTGGTACTGGTATAACGAAAGATACATTGATCAATGGAACAGGATCAAGAATCCAGAAATTAACCCATCCACATACAGCCAATTGATTTTCGGCAAAGTGCCTAGGTATACTGCATGGGGTATATTTAACAGATGGTGCTGGCACAACTGGAAAGCAATATGCAAAAGATTGAAACAAGACCTTTACCTCATGCCCTTTGCAAAAACCAACTCAGCATGGATTAAAGACCTAAATGTGAAACCCAAAATTACGAAAGTCATCAATGAAAAAATAGGGACAGATGTGAGGGCTCTAATACAGGGAGTACACCAACTACCAAACATTTTGAAAAGTACACAAACAAAAGTAGATCAAATAGATGATTGGGACATACTAAAAATTAAAAACTTGTATGCATCAAAAGACTTCACCAAAAGAGTAAAATTGGAACCCACAGAATGGGAAAAATCTTTTACAATGACACACCAGACAAGAAACTCATTGATAAAATATATAGGAAACTACAACACCTCTACAAGAAAAGGATAAATAACCCAATTAAAAAATGGGCACAGGACATGAATAGACACTTCACCAAGGAAATTATCTTGGCAGGCAATAAACACATGAAGAAATGTTCACAATCAGCAGCTATTAAAGAGATGCAAATCAAAACAACAATGAGATATCATCTCACACCAGCAATAACAACAAAGATTTAAAAAAGCAGAGGACAATAAATGCTGG
>NW_006408553.1:16547702-16552387 GCF_000296735.1 Chrysochloris asiatica | reverse complement strand
ATGCAGTGCTACAAAAAAAAAAAAAAAAAAAAGTAGGTTAAGAAATGAGGGTTAAATGATATCGATGTCAAATCTCTGGAATCTGTTATGTGGAAATAATATGTGATTATGTTACAAATCTCGAGTGGGGGAGCTTGTCATAGATTGCTATTTTAGCAGAGGAAAACCCCTAACAAGATGTATTGGCACTGTTGGCACTGTAGCAGCAAGCAGCAAAGAGCTCAAGTGTAACAGCAATTGTTTGATGGCACAGGACTGGGCAGTGTTTTGTTCTGTTGTGCATAGACTCACTGTGAGTCAGAACTAACTTGACGGCATCTAACAACAACAACAATTCTCTCCACTGGAGTGACATTGTCCGATAAGCACTGGACTGCTAACCTCAAGGTCAGCATTGCAAACCCACTGCTTGGAAACACTATACAGGTTCGCTATGAGTCCTCAATAAGGAACAGGGTGAATAACCATGGACTTTTGGAGCCAGACTTAGTAGTATATAGAGGATGAGTTATTCTCAGGTTCTTATAAAAGGATGTGATTGGCTTGTTAGAAAAATTGCTTAGGACAACAGTTAACTGAAGCCTTGTATTCATGGATAAACAAGAAACTCACCTGATCTAGTAGCCTAGGTGACACAAGCTATATGCAAACAGCTTTTTGCAATCAGTTTTTGACTTCTGATGTGGTGCTGCAAGATCAGCACTGGACTTCAGACCACAGACCACCAGTTCACAAACACCAGCTGCTCCTTGGAAACCCTATACAGGGTTGCTGTAAGTCAGAACCCAGTCAATGGCACTTAATAACATGGACATACAGCTGTCAGTTCAAACCTCTCCAGCAGTGTTGCAGAAGAAAGGTGTGGTGTTCTGCTTCCATAGAGTTTGCAGACAAGAAAAATGTACTGTAAGGCAGTTCTGTTCTATAACACATGGAGTCTCATTGAGTCAGAATTGACTTGACAACAACAGATTTGATTTTTGTAATTGGTTTCCTGTTTTGTTGTGTTTTTTATTTTGTACCTCGTTTTCTGATAAAGAGGATTGTTTGGCTAGGAGATCTTATCCATGGAATACAGTGAGAGGGACACTTATCATTAGGTCTTTTAAGGTCTTCGAGTTTCACCAAATATCAAGCAGTACAAAATATTTAGCTTTATTATCTGGCTTTATACTAAAGTTATCCAGCGTGGCCCTAAATGCTATTACAGATATCCTTATAAGGAAGAGACAGAGGGAGCTTTGAAAAAGACACACAGAGGAAAATGTGGTATGGAAATGGAACAGGCACTATTCCAAAAATACCAAGAACCACCAGAAACTGGAATAGACAAGGAATAGATTCCACCTAAAGTCTCAGAGGTGAAAACCGTACTATTAATACCCTGAGTTCTGTCTAATAGCTTCCAGGACTGTGAGAGAACAAGTTTCTGTTGTTTTAACTTCTACTCACCCCAATTTGTAATAATTTTCTATGGCAGCCCTAGGAAACAAATGCAGAATCTAGATTCTGTATTCCTTGAAGGCCAATGCAATGCCTTTCCATTCATACCCTGTTGAGTAAATAGTCAATATTTATCTTCAGCATTTTAAAATTAATTAATAATAATACAACCCCTGTCCTGCCACCAAGAACTGAAATCTAAGTTTCTATGAGAAAGAAAAATAAAATGCTCAGTGGGCCTTGCATTTTGATCCTACTTGAATATTCTGTAATAAGTTTATGCAAGTGCTAATGTCTGTATTATTTACAGTCATTTTAAACACAGAGACAAATGACAGAAGAACACAAAGAGACCAATATGAATTCCTTTAAGGAAAAAAAAAAAATGTGAATGAGAGAGGAGAGATACATTCCTATGTATCAAGGAATAGAGTTTAGATCTATTGAAGGTGCCTTCCGGAGATTATGAACTGTAAATAACAGCTTTATCATTCCCACCCAGGAAATACAGCTCTCTTGGGGAAAGTACCAAGGGGCAGCAATAGCCATTAGTGTGCTATCAGGCATGATTTACCTTTGGTATTACCAAGATGAAAATATGCACCAAGCCAGAGAACTCTTTTTCAATAAGCACAAAGTTCAGAAGTTAAAACTAGAGCTTTCTGAAGTTAAAGTTGTAATAGAACACATTTCTACAAAAATATTAAATGTTCTCTGCATTCTGCAAACTTCAAGAGTTCAATCTAACTTGACATTCAATGATGGAGCCAGTTTGAAAATCACATTACCATTTTCTACCTTAGACTGATTTAAATCAACTCTCCCTTCCTAGTCCCTAGAGCTTCCTCAAGTTTCCCACAAGGATTGAAACATATAAGAGGATAGGACTCAGAAAGTGCAATGTTATGGGATTGTGACAACTGATAAGCCATGGAAATATGAGTATGCACTTGCTGTTATGCCAACTATCTATAAACAATTGTGTGGAACCATTATCTAAATAAAAATCAACAAACAGATTCCAAGTAAGGGAGCATTCACTAACTTTATTTTAAGTCAACCATTTATTCAGCTTTTCTGGGAATCTGTACTTACAGGGGTAAAAATGATTACAAATGAAAATACAATCCCTTAATCTACTGATAGCAAGAAAAATATTGTCTTTAGTAAATTAGACTCGTGGCTAATGTAAACTTAGTTCTTATTCTGATTTACTTTTAGTTCTTACTTTGTCTTTAGCCTTCAGTTTCCATTGATTCTCACTGTAGAAACATTCAGATTAAATGAATAAAAACATTTGTCTCAGTCATTTTTCCAAGATACTGCTGTATGGGTGCAAATGCCAACTTTTCATAGAATTGTTGCTGTTGTTGTTCTTAAGTGCCATTCAGTCTGTTTCGACTAATAGAGACCCTGTATTGGGTTTACAAGTTGCGTCTGATGACCTTGAATTGCCAATCTTGTGGTTCAAATCAACTTTGCAGTCCAGCGTATTAACCCGCAGCACCACATCAGGAGTTCGGAATATATAAGATATAATAGCCAAGCACTTATAATACCCTAGAGCTTAACTGGTTGTACCTCCCAAACACTCCTACTAAGTCATAAAGATCATTGAAATGTTGACATAACCAAAATTAAAATACGAAAGTATTGCAAA
Organism: Chrysochloris asiatica; assembly: GCF_000296735.1. Taxonomy (NCBI): domain Eukaryota; kingdom Metazoa; phylum Chordata; class Mammalia; order Afrosoricida; family Chrysochloridae; genus Chrysochloris; species Chrysochloris asiatica. The sequence goes on along the minus strand of NW_006408553.1, from coordinate 16,549,284 downwards.
AATGTGTTAATAGGAAGGTTAAAATTGTTGAGGGTGTAGTTGTTGTTAAGTGCCAAGCTGCCAAGTATGTTCTGACTCCTATATAGGTTTTCTAAGGAGTGACTGGGGGATTTAAACCACTTACCCTATGGTTGGGAGTCCAGTGCTTATCCTACAGCACCACACTAGTACTACATGTAAGGAGTGTAGGAAGTACTAAAAGAGCTGATATTTTATATAAGAGAATTAAGTGATAATGTCTAAAACTGAAGAATCAAGAAGCAAAAATAAATTCATGTTCTTTTGAGATACATAGGTAAATTCAAAGAAAGTCAGCTAAAAAGTTGAAAGTTTTTATCATTGGGAAATGGGGGGAAAAGTAGAAAGTAAGAATGCTGCTTTATTGTAGAAAGAACTATTTGGATCTTTGAATTGCATATATGTTTAGTTTGTATATAAATAAACACTGATTTAATAAAAATCCATTTTTCAAATAGAAACAAAGATATTTTCCTATCTTATATTTTTTCTAAGTCAGTAATACATTTTCAGACCTTGGGTTGACTGCTAAGTACCTGCACTTTCATTAGATCACAAACCTTAAACGTGAAGCTCCTAAAAGTTTCACATCTTAGTGTTGAGAGCAGAGATGTCTCTAGTGAAAAAAATAAACAAAAAACATAAAGCCAAAACAAGCAATCAAACAGAAAAACACATGAATCAGAACTGAAAATGCAGCCTCTGTTAGTCTCCTGAGACGTTTTATCAAAACAAGGGATCTGGGAACCTGAGTAGATTTGGAAACCCAGATTACCTGCTGTTCATTCTCTTACTTTTGTATATATTTTTCTCTTTGCATCTGGTATGTTGCCAGCCAGCAGTAATCAGGAAGATGGCCCATCCCTCCTGCTCAGATATTCACTCGATGTTAGGCTGCACACTGAGTGCCAAATTAAAAACCAGCATTCCTGAAATTAATTCTGAAGCCTGGGAGCAGAGACCCCACTGGAGTCTGCAAGAGTGTGTGAATATGCTCAGGAGTTTGCTTGAAGGCAACTGAAAGAGTTTGTGTCAAATCTTTGTGTGCCCAATGCCTGTATCTGCCCTTTTAAAAACATCTGTTTGAAAAGCAAGTCCTTAGTTTTCAACTCCTGTAAACCCCACAAAAATAATCACCTAGAAAACAACAGTATCTTAAGTGACTCCATCTGCAACGTACACACACACAGATGCTCACCATAGCAAGAAATTCGCAGAAGAAAATAAAATTTTATATCTTCTTCTAGAAACTTAAAAAAAGACTCCACTTCCGGTTTTGGTGGGCAGCAGAGACAGCTAGGTAGGAAAGTCTCCGTGGGGGAGGAATTGAAAACCCATACAAGCTCTGCTCATGGAACACCACCAGTGCTCTTGATCTAGCATAAGATATAGGGTGTCAATTTCTCCCATGGACAGGTGAAAAAAATCACAATATAAAGGAAAATACTGCAAGTTAGGTAACACTTGATTGAGACTGAGACAGGACTCCTTCTGTGGCCACCCCGCTGGGCACAGTTCCCAGGGCGGTGCTACAGCCAGATGGCACAGGAAACCTGCACTAAAA
>NW_006408553.1:16536998-16542041 GCF_000296735.1 Chrysochloris asiatica | reverse complement strand
CCAGCAATTCCTCTACTTGGTATTTACCCACAAGAAATACGAGCCATAACATGAGTAGATACATGCACACCAATGTTCATAGCAGCGCTATTTACAATAGCAAAAAGATGATGACAACCTTAATGCCCATCAACTGAAGAATGGATAAACAAACTGTGGTACATACACACAATGGAATATTATGCTACCTTGAAGAACAACAAGGAAGCTGAAAACCACCGCATAACATGGATGAACCTTGAGGACATTCTGTTGAGTGAAATTAGTCAGTCACAAAAGGAGAAATACTGTATAGGACCACTACTGTAAAAGACTAAGAAAAAGAACCTATACTAAAGGGAGGGGGGGCAATACACAAGAATAGGGAGGGGAATGGAAGAACAAGGCAGATGGGAGAACATTTAGACAGGTTCAAATGGACTAAATGGGACAGAGGTAAATGATGATGTATTCACAACTTTGGAACAACAGGGCTCTGGTATACAGGGATTGAGGCATTGTTTGAAAGGGTAAAAGAGGGGAATAATGTTAAGATGCCTGGCTGTCTTTTTGTTTCCCTTGCCTACCATTGTAAAATAAACACTTGAGGTGGGAAGAAAGGAATAGCCAGAATCATCACTACAGAAAGTTTGTAAGTCCGTCTTTAGCCTAAAACTGTTTGGAATACCTTAAAGGGGGCTAGAAGTTGCCCAGTGAAAGAGGCTTCCTGTGGAGCCTTTACATTGCACAAGACCATAGGTGGAATCCAGAACCCCATCCAGAACTGACTGAGGTAGGAAATTTTCAGTGGAAAAGACGAGTAGACCAGCCTGTTGTAGCTAGAAGAACAGAGGATACTCTGTGAAATGAAGACCAGCAGGAAAAATCTGAAATAATAATGGCTGTCTGATTTGATTACTACAAGAACAAGTAAGCTGTTCGCATCAAGACAAGTGGTCGGGACCCCTCAGAGAAAACCCCCTTCCAAGACTGAGACTCAAGGGGAATATACATGAGCAGTCATGTGGTCTGGTTGGTGACCACGTTGGTCACGGATAAGGGGAAGAGGGGGAACAAAAGCAATGAAGTTGAAAGCTAAGCATGACCACATTCAATGGACCCCTGTGAACCCGGGTGGAATCCTGATGGACAGCAATATGGCAAGACCCGGGTACTTCTGGGCCCAGAGGCAGTGACATGGACACAGAGGACTAGAGTGGATAGTGAAGCGTCCAGCTGATATGAAGTGAGGGGAGATGCACAAGAACATCCATATCTGCAGATAACACCCACTTTATCTGGCTTTGGTGGTTGGATGATCAGAACTCAACAAGAAGAAGAAAGAAAAGTGGGGGGTGGGAAGAGTAACCTGCTACAATTTGATGAACTTTACCTATACTTATGGATGTAGCAGCTCAAAAAAAGGGAACAAATCTTTAAAGCGAGATCACTCCCACCCCCTAGGTACACAGGGTTGACAGAGATGGGCAACTTAGACATTGGCTACCCAAAATGGGGGCGGGGGGGTTATAAAAGCAAGAAAGGAGCTCTGGTAACAAACTACAAGGTCAGCAGTTCGAAACTACCAGCTGTGAGCCAAAGATGAGGCTCTGCTCCCGTAAAGATTTACAGCCTCGGAAACCCTGTACAGTGTCGCTATGAGTCGGAACCAACTCCACGGTACATAACAACAACAAATAAAGGCAAGACATGACTGTCTTACAAGCCTTCAAGAAGGAGCCTAGTTCCAGACGGGGCTGGTGAAGATAGAATCACCACTGAATGAATTCCAATCGGTTGGGACCCTGCTGGCAAAGGGAATTGGGAATAAGACTCTTGTGGTACAATAGTGAATGATTACCATCAGGACTGACTGTGAAGCTAGGAAATACAGACACAGATGTTTCTTTGACTAAAGTAGGAAAGTGATTGATTTTGCACCCCAGGAGCAGAGGTCACTGGGACCATCAGGTGAGAAGAACGGAGAGCGGGACCCTATCCCAAGAGGCAGCGATACCAGGGATGGAGACAGAGATTATGACGTGGACAGATGGAGCAGCTGGGAACACAGGACTCGGATGGAGAAGGGCTGTGTGCTGGCGACCAGGGGGCAGGCCTGTGTGGTGTACCCTTTGGTTGTTTGATGATGCATGGAGGGATTGTAGTCATTGCAATGAAATGAAATACGATAGGATGGGTGTAAAGCTGATTTTCTCCCATGTAAACCTCTCAATAAAAACTTTAAAATAAAAAAGCCTCCAGAGTTTCCTTAAAATAGAGTTCATATGGACATGATTTAAACAAATACTCTCTTGTAAAGCACTTTAATTCCCTCCAAATGCCATAACTGAAAAGACTTGGAGCCAGCAATCTTTTCTCAGACTTTCTAATGAAAGTTTATGTAAGGAAATGGTAAATCCCTAGTATAATCACCTCATTTAAATCCATCAACCTTCTCCATCATTCCACAGCAAAATAAATATCCTATTGTTCTTGTAGTCAGATGCCATCGAATCAGTTCCTAACAACCCTACGCACAACAGAACCCAACACTGCCTGGTCTTGTGCCATCCTCGTAATTGTTGTTGCCCTTGAACCCATTGCTGTTACCACTCTGCCAATCCATCTTGTTGGGAGTCTTCCTCTTTTTCACTGATCCTTCATTTTATTACATTTATTTAGGAGACATCTTCTCTAAGGGAATATTCAACATGAAAACCTCTACAACTGGATTCCACAAAATCATGGGATAATCATTTAGAGTCAGTAGCAACTTTGGGATAAGTCAGCACATAAAGCATGAACCTCCTCATTGAAGAGATGAGAAAGTGAAGACCCAGAGAAGGCAAAGCAGTGCAGACTATTAGGAATAGACTGACTTCCTGATATCCCATTACTTACACCACTACCAGTAGGACAAGCTGTTCAGAGTGAGCGGCTTGTCTTAGTTTCTGAGTTGTACTGCAGCATAAACTCAAGTGGGTGGCTTTAAAGAATATAAATGTAATTGTTCAAAGTTTAGGAGGCTGGAGGTGTGTGGGTTCTGAGGGAAGACTCTTTTCTCAGTTTCTGTAACCCCAGCATTCCTGAGTTTCCTGGCAAACCTCATGGGGCATCTATATTCTATCATTTGTGTTTTTTTGCTACTCCTTATAACTAAGAAATGATTAAGTTTAGGTCACAGTCTACATTAATATGCCCTCATTAACACAACAACAAACTCACATTTCCAATTATGATTATATCTGCAGGTTTAGAGGCTAAGATTGCAACAAACATTTTTAGAGTACGCAATTCATTAACAAGGCCATATGATGGAAGTAGGGGAAATACCAAAAGACTCAACAGTGTCCAATCTTCAGAAAGTAAGTTTATTTCTGTCTGGAGAATAGAAGTATGTGGCCTCTTTATCAAGGTAAAATTATATTAACACATGTTGTTGTTGTTAACTGCTGTTGAGTTGGTTCCAGCTTGTAACAACCCTGAATAGGGATTCTGACGAGCAACTGGTGAGTTTGAACCACTAAACCTTGCAGTTAAAACTGATCTTGTGGTCCACTGTTTATCCTACAGCAACACTCCAGGACTCCATTAACAAATGCTGTAATTGTTGTTGTTAGGTGCCATCGAATCAGTACAGACTCATAGCGACCTTATGCACACAGGGACCCCTAATGTGAGTTCTGTGTTCCACTCTTCTTAGGTAACTTTGTACTGGCAAAAATAAAAAGGACTTTTATTCTAGAGAAGCTGGGGTGGCAATGTGGGAGAAGCATTTAACTGCTAACTATAAGTTGGCAGTTCAAACCCACCAGTCACTAAGCAGAAGAAAGACAATACTGTCTACTTCCATAAAATTTACAGTATGGGCAAACCTACGGTGCCGTTTTAGTCTGCCTTATAAGGTCATTATGAGTTGGCATCTACTTGACAACAGATCTTTCTACCAATGGTTTCTCCTTTTTCCTAACCAATTTTCCCAATGGAATAAAATGCATGTTAAGGAGAATTAAACACACAAATAATTTTCACAACTAGGTGAAATAATCTTGGTGCACAGACTATATTCTTTATAGGACAGTTGCAAATATAGCATTTATCTTTACTCTTTTAAGCTTATGTGATAAATCAAACAAACAATTTTCCAAACTTCTCTTGCTATGTTTTATTTTAGAATGTCAAATTTCATATGATAAGAACTTTATTAGTGTTGAATAGCCTAAATAGTACCAACATATAGAAGAGGGGGGGTTTCAAACAGTTGGTGGGAGAATGGGAATCAAAAGACAATCGAATTTTTCTACAAACTTTTTCAGGTCCCATCATATATTTACAGAAGGCATAGCCTGGGATAAATTGCAAAAAAGCAGGTGGATGTAGGCAAACACCATCTTTTAATTAGTCTATAGGCACTGGAACTAGTTTCATGCACTACCAATATGCAAGGCTGTTTATAAGAGCAAAATGGCAAGAATATAATCTCAGAATCAAACATCCAGAAACAAATTTGAAAACAAACAGAAAACAGGCTATCAAAATGGGGAGAAAACAACAGCAACAATAGAACTGTTAGACTCATCTCTCTTTTGTGTAAAGTGATCTCCATAGAGAGCTAGTGGAACATCGAATCTAGGCATATTGTCTATACTTCCCAGGTCTTGGTCACTCAAAGGGAAGCTGGATACCACTGTTACGCTTGTTCACTTATCCCACTTCTCTTTCCATTTCAATCAGTCAGTTTCTCTTTTCATTTCCCCTCTTGATTGGCTCTGGTGTAGGAGGTTAACCATTGGACTGATAACCATAACATCAAACCCACCAAGCACTTACAGGAGAAACATAAGATCATCTAGGAATAGTTATACTCAATGGCAGTAGGGTGTTGGCTCCTATGTTCTCTGTAGAACCATGGTTCTTTTGACCTGTGCTCTGATTCTATCCTTTAACTTCAGTTAAAAACCATTCTGATTATCAGGACTGATTATGAGGGTTGGAAATGTAAAGGTAGACGTTTTGTAGCAAGGAGGAGAGTGGTTAACTTTGCAGTCTAGGATCGGAGGTTCC